>NW_027207556.1:0-239207 GCF_963455315.2 Globicephala melas | reverse complement strand
AAACAGAGGCGTCCCAAACATTGGGGTGGCTGTATCTTTTTGATTTTAATTTCCCTAAGCTATAGGACCATAAGTGGAAGTGCCCTAGGCTCTGTTGCTTTGTTTTTTAGATGTTTCAGGAAACACCATACACTTCTCCTGAGTGTCTGTTGGCAATTTACATCCCGCCCATCAGCATAACAAGGCTCCCAGTTCTCCATGGCCTGTCCTGCCTTTCTGGATTTTACACTTTTTTCAGATGGCCCTTTTGACCGGGGGGAAGTGAGACTTCATTGTAGTGCAGATTTCCTTTGCAAGCTTGCTTGGTTGGCCAAAAAGGGCGTATGCGTTTTTTCCTGAATATATTCAGGAAAAAACGCATACGCCCTTTTTGGCCAAGTGCATCATTGTGGACGTTCTGCCTCTTTTCCTATGCTTTCAATGCAATTCCAGTCTACCTCCTGAAATCGGTTTCCTGCAATTCTGCCCCGCTTTCAAGTCCTCTTGGCAGCCTTACTTCAGTATATTTTTGGACGATAGTTGTCATTTATAACTCTGCAGGTTTGTGAATTACAGTGCCCCTGAGCTCCTTTCTTCAACTCGTTTTCTTGTGAGCTGGCCGCAACACCGCAGGATGGCTTCAGGCCCTAATCTGGTTCCGGCACGGCACGCTGAGCCTTTGGTTATTTCCTCTTCCTGGTGGGAAATGAGAGTTAAATTTGCCCGTCCAGACACCTCCAGCTAGTCTCTCATTGGTTCTCCCTATTCCTGTTCATCTTCCGCAGAAATTGCAAACTGGGCCAAACAGGAGGTTAAAGGGACTGACTCTCCAAGTCGGGAGAGTGTTAGTAAAGCGTCTGGAATGTTGCACCCGAGTACCAGGGTACGAAAACTGAGACATATTTGAACACGTCTCCCGATCACATGGTTGATCATACTCTAGGTTCCACATGCATGTTTTAGCTGAAGGAAGAATACCTTAAACCTGGGTAGTTGAAACCCGTGGAATGGGTACCATGCAATATGACTTCAAAGGGTCTTCATTTGCTCACCGAACCTCTCCAATCCTATCACTGCTGCGTTTATGTCCCTGTACACGTGCTTGATTCTCTTTCGGAGACATAGCAATCCATAGGTTTTAAGATACTTAAGAGTCAGGTACATTCTTAGGCGTTTAATATGCGGTGTTGAGTCCATTTCGTTGAGCAAGGAGTAGCTCTTGTCTATTCCATATTTGGCTTAAGGAACTTTATCTGTGCTCATTTCAATCTCTGGTTTTATGCAGCACCCCAACTCACCTTTACCCTTAAACAAGCATAAGTTGGTTTTCTAAATTTGAGACCCTGTTCTGTTCTGTAATTCAGTTCCTGTGTAGCCAAGTTTACATTCCGTGTATTACTGATATCTTATGATGTTTCTTTTTCTGTGTGACTTATTTCAGTTAGAATCATCGTACCTGAATCCACTCATTGTGCTGCTACGGGCCTGATGACATAGATTTCACTGCTGAGTGATACTGCATTGTACGTAAGTACCACAAGTTCTTTATCCATTTTTCACTTTCTGTGATATTGAACTTGTACGGTAAACGAGGTTCTTGTAAACAGAGGCGTCCCAAACATTGGGGTGGCTGTATCTTTTTGATTTTAATTTCCCTAAGCTATAGGACCATAAGTGGAAGTGCCCTAGGCTCTGTTGCTTTGTTTTTTAGATGTTTCAGGAAACACCATACACTTCTCCCGAGTGTCTGTTGGCAATTTACATCCCGCCCATCAGCATAACAAGGCTCCCAGTTCTCCATGGCCTGTCCTGCCTTTCTGGATTTTACACTTTTTTCAGATGGCCTTTTTGACCGGGGGGAAGTGAGACTTCATTGTAGTGCAGATTTCCTTTGCAAGCTTGCTTGGTTGGCCAAAAAGGGCGTATGCGTTTTTTCCTGAATATATTCAGGAAAAAACGCATACGCCCTTTTTGGCCAAGTGCATCATTGTGGACGTTCTGCCTCTTTTCCTATGCTTTCAATGCAATTCCAGTCTACCTCCTGAAATCGGTTTCCTGCAATTCTGCCCCGCTTTCAAGTCCTCTTGGCAGCCTTACTTCAGTATATTTTTGGACGATAGTTGTCATTTATAACTCTGCAGGTTTGTGAATTACAGTGCCCCTGAGCTCCTTTCTTCAACTCGTTTTCTTGTGAGTTGGCCGCAACACCGCAGGATGGCTTCAGGCCCTAATCTGGTTCCGGCACGGCACGCTGAGCCTTTGGTTATTTCCTCTTCCTGGTGGGAAATGAGAGTTAAATTTGCCCGTCCAGACACCTCCAGCTAGTCTCTCATTGGTTCTCGCTATTCCTGTTCATCTTCCGCAGAAATTGCAAACTGGGCCAAACAGGAGGTTAAAGGGACTGACTCTCCAAGTCGGGAGAGTGTTAGTAAAGCGTCTGGAATGTTGCACCCGAGTACCAGGGTACGAAAACTGAGACATATTTGAACACGTCTCCCGATCACATGGTTGATCATACTCTAGGTTCCACATGCATGTTTTAGCTGAAGGAAGAATACCTTAAACCTGGGTAGTTGAAACCCGTGGAATGGGTACCATGCAATATGACTTCAAAGGGTCTTCATTTGCTCACCGAACCTCTCCAATCCTATCACTGCTGCGTTTATGTCCCTGTACACATGCTTGATTCTCTTTCGGAGACATAGCAATCCATAGGTTTTAAGATACTTAAGAGTCAGGTACATTCTTAGGCGTTTAATATGCGGTGTTGAGTCCATTTCGTTGAGCAAGGAGTAGCTCTTGTCTATTCCATATTTGGCTTAAGGAACTTTATCTGTGCTCATTTCAATCTCTGGTTTTATGCAGCACCCCAACTCACCTTTCCCCTTAAACAAGCATAAGTTGGTTTTCTAAATTTGAGACCCTGTTCTGTTCTGTAATTCAGTTCCTGTGTAGCCAAGTTTACATTCCGTGTATTACTGATATCTTATGATGTTTCTTTTTCTGTGTGACTTATTTCAGTTAGAATCATCGTACCTGAATCCACTCATTGTGCTGCTACGGGCCTGATGACATAGATTTCACTGCTGAGTGATACTGCATTGTACGTAAGTACCACAAGTTCTTTATCCATTTTTCACTTTCTGTGATATTGAACTTGTACGGTAAACGAGGTTCTTGTAAACAGAGGCGTCCCAAACATTGGGGTGGCTGTATCTTTTTGATTTTAATTTCCCTAAGCTATAGGACCATAAGGGGAAGTGCCCTAGGCTCTGTTGCTTTGTTTTTTAGATGTTTCAGGAAACACCATACACTTCTCCCGAGTGTCTGTTGGCAATTGACATCCCGCCCATCAGCATAACAAGGCTCCCAGTTCTCCATGGCCTGTCCTGCCTTTCTGGATTTTACACTTTTTTCAGATGGCCCTTTTGACCGGGGGGGGGGGAAGTGAGACTTCATTGTAGTGCAGATTTCCTTTGCAAGCTTGCTTGGTTGGCCAAAAAGGGCGTATGCGTTTTTTCCTGAATATATTCAGGAAAAAACGCATACGCCCTTTTTGGCCAAGTGCATCATTGTGGACGTTCTGCCTCTTTTCCTATGCTTTCAATGCAATTCCAGTCTACCTCCTGAAATCGGTTTCCTGCAATTCTGCCCCGCTTTCAAGTCCTCTTGGCAGCCTTACTTCAGTATATTTTTGGACGATAGTTGTCATTTATAACTCTGCAGGTTTGTGAATTACAGTGCCCCTGAGCTCCTTTCTTCAACTCGTTTTCTTGTGAGCTGGCCGCAACACCGCAGGATGGCTTCAGGCCCTAATCTGGTTCCGGCACGGCACGCTGAGCCTTTGGTTATTTCCTCTTCCTGGTGGGAAATGAGAGTTAAATTTGCCCGTCCAGACACCTCCAGCTAGTCTCTCATTGGTTCTCGCTATTCCTGTTCATCTTCCGCAGAAATTGCAAACTGGGCCAAACAGGAGGTTAAAGGGACTGACTCTCCAAGTCGGGAGAGTGTTAGTAAAGCGTCTGGAATGTTGCACCCGAGTACCAGGGTACGAAAACTGAGACATATTTGAACACGTCTCCCGATCACATGGTTGATTATACTCTAGGTTCCACATGCATGTTTTAGCTGAAGGAAGAATACCTTAAACCTGGGTAGTTGAAACCCGTGGAATGGGTACCATGCAATATGACTTCAAAGGGTCTTCATTTGCTCACCGAACCTCTCCAATCCTATCACTGCTGCGTTTATGTCCCTGTACACATGCTTGATTCTCTTTCGGAGACATAGCAATCCATAGGTTTTAAGATACTTAAGAGTCAGGTACATTCTTAGGCGTTTAATATGCGGTGTTGAGTCCATTTCGTTGAGCAAGGAGTAGCTCTTGTCTATTCCATATTTGGCTTAAGGAACTTTATCTGTGCTCATTTCAATCTCTGGTTTTATGCAGCACCCCAACTCACCTTTACCCTTAAACAAGCATAAGTTGGTTTTCTAAATTTGAGACCCTGTTCTGTTCTGTAATTCAGTTCCTGTGTAGCCAAGTTTACATTCCGTGTATTACTGATATCTTATGATGTTTCTTTTTCTGTGTGACTTATTTCAGTTAGAATCATCGTACCTGAATCCACTAATTGTGCTGCTACGGGCCTGATGACATAGATTTCACTGCTGAGTGATACTGCATTGTACGTAAGTACCACATGTTCTTTATCCATTTTTCACTTTCTGTGATATTGAACTTGTACGGTAAACGAGGTTCTTGTAAACAGAGGCGTGCCAAACATTGGGGTGGCTGTATCTTTTTGATTTTAATTTCCCTAAGCTATAGGACCATAAGTGGAAGTGCCCTAGGCTCTGTTGCTTTGTTTTTTAGATGTTTCAGGAAACACCATACACTTCTCCTGAGTGTCTGTTGGCAATTTACATCCCGCCCATCAGCATAACAAGGCTCCCAGTTCTCCATGGCCTGTCCTGCCTTTCTGGATTTTACACTTTTTTCAGATGGCCCTTTTGACCGGGGGGAAGTGAGACTTCATTGTAGTGCAGATTTCCTTTGCAAGCTTGCTTGGTTGGCCAAAAAGGGCGTATGCGTTTTTTCCTGAATATATTCAGGAAAAAACGCATACGCCCTTTTTGGCCAAGTGCATCATTGTGGACGTTCTGCCTCTTTTCCTATGCTTTCAATGCAATTCCAGTCTACCTCCTGAAATCGGTTTCCTGCAATTCTGCCCCGCTTTCAAGTCCTCTTGGCAGCCTTACTTCAGTATATTTTTGGACGATAGTTGTCATTTATAACTCTGCAGGTTTGTGAATTACAGTGCCCATGAGCTCCTTTCTTCAACTCCTTTTCTTGTGAGTTGGCCGCAACACCGCAGGATGGCTTCAGGCCCTAATCTGGTTCCGGCACGGCACGCTGAGCCTTTGGTTATTTCCTCTTCCTGGTGGGAAATGAGAGTTAAATTTGCCCGTCCAGACACCTCCAGCTAGTCTCTCATTGGTTCTCGCTATTCCTGTTCATCTTCCGCAGAAATTGCAAACTGGGCCAAACAGGAGGTTAAAGGGACTGACTCTCCAAGTCGGGAGAGTGTTAGTAAAGCGTCTGGAATGTTGCACCCGAGTACCAGGGTACGAAAACTGAGACATATTTGAACACGTCTCCCGATCACATGGTTGATCATACTCTAGGTTCCACATGCATGTTTTAGCTGAAGGAAGAATACCTTAAACCTGGGTAGTTGAAACCCGTGGAATGGGTACCATGCAATATGACTTCAAAGGGTCTTCATTTGCTCACCGAACCTCTCCAATCCTATCACTGCTGCGTTTATGTCCCTGTACACACGCTTGATTCTCTTTCGGAGACATAGCAATCCATCGGTTTTAAGATACTTAAGAGTCAGGTACATTCTTAGGCGTTTAATATGTGGTGTTGAGTCCATTTCGTTGAGCAAGGAGTAGCTCTTGTCTATTCCATATTTGGCTTAAGGAACTTTATCTGTGCTCATTTCAATCTCTGGTTTTATGCAGCACCCCAACTCACCTTTACCCTTAAACAAGCATAAGTTGGTTTTCTAAATTTGAGACCCTGTTCTGTTCTGTAATTCAGTTCCTGTGTAGCCAAGTTTACATTCCGTGTATTACTGATATCTTATGATGTTTCTATTTCTGTGTGACTTATTTCAGTTAGAATCATCGTACCTGAATCCACTCATTGTGCTGCTACGGGCCTGATGACATAGATTTCACTGCTGAGTGATACTGCATTGTACGTAAGTACCACAAGTTCTTTATCCATTTTTCACTTTCTGTGATATTGAACTTGTACGGTAAACGAGGTTCTTGTAAACAGAGGCGTCCCAAACATTGGGGTGGCTGTATCTTTTTGATTTTAATTTCCCTAAGCTATAGGACCATAAGTGGAAGTGCCCTAGGCTCTGTTGCTTTGTTTTTTAGATGTTTCAGGAAACACCATACACTTCTCCCGAGTGTCTGTTGGCAATTGACATCCCGCCCATCAGCATAACAAGGCTCCCAGTTCTCCATGGCCTGTCCTGCCTTTCTGGATTTTACACTTTTTTCAGATGGCCCTTTTGACCGGGGGGGGGGGAAGTGAGACTTCATTGTAGTGCAGATTTCCTTTGCAAGCTTGCTTGGTTGGCCAAAAAGGGCGTATGCGTTTTTTCCTGAATATATTCAGGAAAAAACGCATACGCCCTTTTTGGCCAAGTGCATCATTGTGGACGTTCTGCCTCTTTTCCTATGCTTTCAATGCAATTCCAGTCTACCTCCTGAAATCGGTTTCCTGCAATTCTGCCCCGCTTTCAAGTCCTCTTGGCAGCCTTACTTCAGTATATTTTTGGACGATAGTTGTCATTTATAACTCTGCAGGTTTGTGAATTACAGTGCCCCTGAGCTCCTTTCTTCAACTCGTTTTCTTGTGAGCTGGCCGCAACACCGCAGGATGGCTTCAGGCCCTAATCTGGTTCCGGCACGGCACGCTGAGCCTTTGGTTATTTCCTCTTCCTGGTGGGAAATGAGAGTTAAATTTGCCCGTCCAGACACCTCCAGCTAGTCTCTCATTGGTTCTCGCTATTCCTGTTCATCTTCCGCAGAAATTGCAAACTGGGCCAAACAGGAGGTTAAAGGGACTGACTCTCCAAGTCGGGAGAGTGTTAGTAAAGCGTCTGGAATGTTGCACCCGAGTACCAGGGTACGAAAACTGAGACATATTTGAACACGTCTCCCGATCACATGGTTGATTATACTCTAGGTTCCACATGCATGTTTTAGCTGAAGGAAGAATACCTTAAACCTGGGTAGTTGAAACCCGTGGAATGGGTACCATGCAATATGACTTCAAAGGGTCTTCATTTGCTCACCGAACCTCTCCAATCCTATCACTGCTGCGTTTATGTCCCTGTACACATGCTTGATTCTCTTTCGGAGACATAGCAATCCATAGGTTTTAAGATACTTAAGAGTCAGGTACATTCTTAGGCGTTTAATATGCGGTGTTGAGTCCATTTCGTTGAGCAAGGAGTAGCTCTTGTCTATTCCATATTTGGCTTAAGGAACTTTATCTGTGCTCATTTCAATCTCTGGTTTTATGCAGCACCCCAACTCACCTTTACCCTTAAACAAGCATAAGTTGGTTTTCTAAATTTGAGACCCTGTTCTGTTCTGTAATTCAGTTCCTGTGTAGCCAAGATTACATTCCGTGTATTACTGATATCTTATGATGTTTCTTTTTCTGTGTGACTTATTTCAGTTAGAATCATCGTACCTGAATCCACTAATTGTGCTGCTACGGGCCTGATGACATAGATTTCACTGCTGAGTGATACTGCATTGTACGTAAGTACCACATGTTCTTTATCCATTTTTCACTTTCTGTGATATTGAACTTGTACGGTAAACGAGGTTCTTGTAAACAGAGGCGTGCCAAACATTGGGGTGGCTGTATCTTTTTGATTTTAATTTCCCTAAGCTATAGGACCATAAGTGGAAGTGCCCTAGGCTCTGTTGCTTTGTTTTTTAGATGTTTCAGGAAACACCATACACTTCTCCTGAGTGTCTGTTGGCAATTTACATCCCGCCCATCAGCATAACAAGGCTCCCAGTTCTCCATGGCCTGTCCTGCCTTTCTGGATTTTACACTTTTTTCAGATGGCCCTTTTGACCGGGGGGAAGTGAGACTTCATTGTAGTGCAGATTTCCTTTGCAAGCTTGCTTGGTTGGCCAAAAAGGGCGTATGCGTTTTTTCCTGAATATATTCAGGAAAAAACGCATACGCCCTTTTTGGCCAAGTGCATCATTGTGGACGTTCTGCCTCTTTTCCTATGCTTTCAATGCAATTCCAGTCTACCTCCTGAAATCGGTTTCCTGCAATTCTGCCCCGCTTTCAAGTCCTCTTGGCAGCCTTACTTCAGTATATTTTTGGACGATAGTTGTCATTTATAACTCTGCAGGTTTGTGAATTACAGTGCCCATGAGCTCCTTTCTTCAACTCCTTTTCTTGTGAGTTGGCCGCAACACCGCAGGATGGCTTCAGGCCCTAATCTGGTTCCGGCACGGCACGCTGAGCCTTTGGTTATTTCCTCTTCCTGGTGGGAAATGAGAGTTAAATTTGCCCGTCCAGACACCTCCAGCTAGTCTCTCATTGGTTCTCGCTATTCCTGTTCATCTTCCGCAGAAATTGCAAACTGGGCCAAACAGGAGGTTAAAGGGACTGACTCTCCAAGTCGGGAGAGTGTTAGTAAAGCGTCTGGAATGTTGCACCCGAGTACCAGGGTACGAAAACTGAGACATATTTGAACACGTCTCCCGATCACATGGTTGATCATACTCTAGGTTCCACATGCATGTTTTAGCTGAAGGAAGAATACCTTAAACCTGGGTAGTTGAAACCCGTGGAATGGGTACCATGCAATATGACTTCAAAGGGTCTTCATTTGCTCACCGAACCTCTCCAATCCTATCACTGCTGCGTTTATGTCCCTGTACACACGCTTGATTCTCTTTCGGAGACATAGCAATCCATCGGTTTTAAGATACTTAAGAGTCAGGTACATTCTTAGGCGTTTAATATGTGGTGTTGAGTCCATTTCGTTGAGCAAGGAGTAGCTCTTGTCTATTCCATATTTGGCTTAAGGAACTTTATCTGTGCTCATTTCAATCTCTGGTTTTATGCAGCACCCCAACTCACCTTTACCCTTAAACAAGCATAAGTTGGTTTTCTAAATTTGAGACCCTGTTCTGTTCTGTAATTCAGTTCCTGTGTAGCCAAGTTTACATTCCGTGTATTACTGATATCTTATGATGTTTCTATTTCTGTGTGACTTATTTCAGTTAGAATCATCGTACCTGAATCCACTCATTGTGCTGCTACGGGCCTGATGACATAGATTTCACTGCTGAGTGATACTGCATTGTACGTAAGTACCACAAGTTCTTTATCCATTTTTCACTTTCTGTGATATTGAACTTGTACGGTAAACGAGGTTCTTGTAAACAGAGGCGTCCCAAACATTGGGGTGGCTGTATCTTTTTGATTTTAATTTCCCTAAGCTATAGGACCATAAGTGGAAGTGCCCTAGGCTCTGTTGCTTTGTTTTTTAGATGTTTCAGGAAACACCATACACTTCTCCCGAGTGTCTGTTGGCAATTTACATCCCGCCCATCAGCATAACAAGGCTCCCAGTTCTCCATGGCCTGTCCTGCCTTTCTGGATTTTACACTTTTTTCAGATGGCCCTTTTGACCGGGGGGAAGTGAGACTTCATTGTAGTGCAGATTTCCTTTGCAAGCTTGCTTGGTTGGCCAAAAAGGGCGTATGCGTTTTTTCCTGAATATATTCAGGAAAAAACGCATACGCCCTTTTTGGCCAAGTGCATCATTGTGGACGTTCTGCCTCTTTTCCTATGCTTTCAATGCAATTCCAGTCTACCTCCTGAAATCGGTTTCCTGCAATTCTGCCCCGCTTTCAAGTCCTCTTGGCAGCCTTACTTCAGTATATTTTTGGACGATAGTTGTCATTTATAACTCTGCAGGTTTGTGAATTACAGTGCCCCTGAGCTCCTTTCTTCAACTCGTTTTCTTGTGAGCTGGCCGCAACACCGCAGGATGGCTTCAGGCCCTAATCTGGTTCCGGCACGGCACGCTGAGCCTTTGGTTATTTCCTCTTCCTGGTGGGAAATGAGAGTTAAATTTGCCCGTCCAGACACCTCCAGCTAGTCTCTCATTGGTTCTCGCTATTCCTGTTCATCTTCCGCAGAAATTGCAAACTGGGCCAAACAGGAGGTTAAAGGGACTGACTCTCCAAGTCGGGAGAGTGTTAGTAAAGCGTCTGGAATGTTGCACCCGAGTACCAGGGTACGAAAACTGAGACATATTTGAACACGTCTCCCGATCACATGGTTGATTATACTCTAGGTTCCACATGCATGTTTTAGCTGAAGGAAGAATACCTTAAACCTGGGTAGTTGAAACCCGTGGAATGGGTACCATGCAATATGACTTCAAAGGGTCTTCATTTGCTCACCGAACCTCTCCAATCCTATCACTGCTGCGTTTATGTCCCTGTACACACGCTTGATTCTCTTTCGGAGACATAGCAATCCATCGGTTTTAAGATACTTAAGAGTCAGGTACATTCTTAGGCGTTTAATATGCGGTGTTGAGTCCATTTCGTTGAGCAAGGAGTAGCTCTTGTCTATTCCATATTTGGCTTAAGGAACTTTATCTGTGCTCATTTCAATCTCTGGTTTTATGCAGCACCCCAACTCACCTTTACCCTTAAACAAGCATAAGTTGGTTTTCTAAATTTGAGACCCTGTTCTGTTCTGTAATTCAGTTCCTGTGTAGCCAAGTTTACATTCCGTGTATTACTGATATCTTATGATGTTTCTATTTCTGTGTGACTTATTTCAGTTAGAATCATCGTACCTGAATCCACTCATTGTGCTGCTACGGGCCTGATGACATAGATTTCACTGCTGAGTGATACTGCATTGTACGTAAGTACCACAAGTTCTTTATCCATTTTTCACTTTCTGTGATATTGAACTTGTACGGTAAACGAGGTTCTTGTAAACAGAGGCGTCCCAAACTTTGGGGTGGCTGTGTCTTTTTGATTTTAATTTCCCTAAGCTATAGGACCATAAGTGGAAGTGCCCTAGGCTCTGTTGCTTTGTTTTTTAGATGTTTCAGGAAACACCATACACTTCTCCCGAGTGTCTGTTGGCAGTTTACATCCCGCCCATCAGCATAACAAGGCTCCCAGTTCTCCATGGCCTGTCCTGCCTTTCTGGATTTTACACTTTTTTCAGATGGCCCTTTTGACCGGGGGGAAGTGAGACTTCATTGTAGTGCAGATTTCCTTTGCAAGCTTGCTTGGTTGGCCAAAAAGGGCGTATGCGTTTTTTCCTGAATATATTCAGGAAAAAACGCATACGCCCTTTTTGGCCAAGTGCATCATTGTGGACGTTCTGCCTCTTTTCCTATGCTTTCAATGCAATTCCAGTCTACCTCCTGAAATCGGTTTCCTGCAATTCTGCCCCGCTTTCAAGTCCTCTTGGCAGCCTTACTTCAGTATATTTTTGGACGATAGTTGTCATTTATAACTCTGCAGGTTTGTGAATTACAGTGCCCATGAGCTCCTTTCTTCAACTCCTTTTCTTGTGAGTTGGCCGCAACACCGCAGGATGGCTTCAGGCCCTAATCTGGTTCCGGCACGGCACGCTGAGCCTTTGGTTATTTCCTCTTCCTGGTGGGAAATGAGAGTTAAATTTGCCCGTCCAGACACCTCCAGCTAGTCTCTCATTGGTTCTCGCTATTCCTGTTCATCTTCCGCAGAAATTGCAAACTGGGCCAAACAGGAGGTTAAAGGGACTGACTCTCCAAGTCGGGAGAGTGTTAGTAAAGCGTCTGGAATGTTGCACCCGAGTACCAGGGTACGAAAACTGAGACATATTTGAACACGTCTCCCGATCACATGGTTGATCATACTCTAGGTTCCACATGCATGTTTTAGCTGAAGGAAGAATACCTTAAACCTGGGTAGTTGAAACCCGTGGAATGGGTACCATGCAATATGACTTCAAAGGGTCTTCATTTGCTCACCGAACCTCTCCAATCCTATCACTGCTGCGTTTATGTCCCTGTACACATGCTTGATTCTCTTTCGGAGACATAGCAATCCATAGGTTTTAAGATACTTAAGAGTCAGGTACATTCTTAGGCGTTTAATATGCGGTGTTGAGTCCATTTCGTTGAGCAAGGAGTAGCTCTTGTCTATTCCATATTTGGCTTAAGGAACTTTATCTGTGCTCATTTCAATCTCTGGTTTTATGCAGCACCCCAACTCACCTTTACCCTTAAACAAGCATAAGTTGGTTTTCTAAATTTGAGACCCTGTTCTGTTCTGTAATTCAGTTCCTGTGTAGCCAAGTTTACATTCCGTGTATTACTGATATCTTATGATGTTTCTTTTTCTGTGTGACTTATTTCAGTTAGAATCATCGTACCTGAATCCACTCATTGTGCTGCTACGGGCCTGATGACATAGATTTCACTGCTGAGTGATACTGCATTGTACGTAAGTACCACAAGTTCTTTATCCATTTTTCACTTTCTGTGATATTGAACTTGTACGGTAAACGAGGTTCTTGTAAACAGAGGCGTCCCAAACATTGGGGTGGCTGTATCTTTTTGATTTTAATTTCCCTAAGCTATAGGACCATAAGTGGAAGTGCCCTAGGCTCTGTTGCTTTGTTTTTTAGATGTTTCAGGAAACACCATACACTTCTCCCGAGTGTCTGTTGGCAATTTACATCCCGCCCATCAGCATAACAAGGCTCCCAGTTCTCCATGGCCTGTCCTGCCTTTCTGGATTTTACACTTTTTTCAGATGGCCCTTTTGACCGGGGGGAAGTGAGACTTCATTGTAGTGCAGATTTCCTTTGCAAGCTTGCTTGGTTGGCCAAAAAGGGCGTATGCGTTTTTTCCTGAATATATTCAGGAAAAAACGCATACGCCCTTTTTGGCCAAGTGCATCATTGTGGACGTTCTGCCTCTTTTCCTATGCTTTCAATGCAATTCCAGTCTACCTCCTGAAATCGGTTTCCTGCAATTCTGCCCCGCTTTCAAGTCCTCTTGGCAGCCTTACTTCAGTATATTTTTGGACGATAGTTGTCATTTATAACTCTGCAGGTTTGTGAATTACAGTGCCCATGAGCTCCTTTCTTCAACTCGTTTTCTTGTGAGCTGGCCGCAACACCGCAGGATGGCTTCAGGCCCTAATCTGGTTCCGGCACGGCACGCTGAGCCTTTGGTTATTTCCTCTTCCTGGTGGGAAATGAGAGTTAAATTTGCCCGTCCAGACACCTCCAGCTAGTCTCTCATTGGTTCTCGCTATTCCTGTTCATCTTCCGCAGAAATTGCAAACTGGGCCAAACAGGAGGTTAAAGGGACTGACTCTCCAAGTCGGGAGAGTGTTAGTAAAGCGTCTGGAATGTTGCACCCGAGTACCAGGGTACGAAAACTGAGACATATTTGAACACGTCTCCCGATCACATGGTTGATCATACTCTAGGTTCCACATGCATGTTTTAGCTGAAGGAAGAATACCTTAAACCTGGGTAGTTGAAACCCGTGGAATGGGTACCATGCAATATGACTTCAAAGGGTCTTCATTTGCTCACCGAACCTCTCCAATCCTATCACTGCTGCGTTTATGTCCCTGTACACATGCTTGATTCTCTTTCGGAGACATAGCAATCCATAGGTTTTAAGATACTTAAGAGTCAGGTACATTCTTAGGCGTTTAATATGCGGTGTTGAGTCCATTTCGTTGAGCAAGGAGTAGCTCTTGTCTATTCCATATTTGGCTTAAGGAACTTTATCTGTGCTCATTTCAATCTCTGGTTTTATGCAGCACCCCAACTCACCTTTACCCTTAAACAAGCATAAGTTGGTTTTCTAAATTTGAGACCCTGTTCTGTTCTGTAATTCAGTTCCTGTGTAGCCAAGTTTACATTCCGTGTATTACTGATATCTTATGATGTTTCTTTTTCTGTGTGACTTATTTCAGTTAGAATCATTGTACCTGAATCCACTCATTGTGCTGCTACGGGCCTGATGACATAGATTTCACTGCTGAGTGATACTGCATTGTACGTAAGTACCACAAGTTCTTTATCCATTTTTCACTTTCTGTGATATTGAACTTGTACGGTAAACGAGGTTCTTGTAAACAGAGGCGTCCCAAACATTGGGGTGGCTGTATCTTTTTGATTTTAATTTCCCTAAGCTATAGGACCATAAGTGGAAGTGCCCTAGGCTCTGTTGCTTTGTTTTTTAGATGTTTCAGGAAACACCATACACTTCTCCCGAGTGTCTGTTGGCAATTTACATCTTGCCCATCAGCATAACAAGGCTCCCAGTTCTCCATGGCCTGTCCTGCCTTTCTGGATTTTACACTTTTTTCAGATGGCCTTTTTGACCGGGGGGAAGTGAGACTTCATTGTAGTGCAGATTTCCTTTGCAAGCTTGCTTGGTTGGCCAAAAAGGGCGTATGCGTTTTTTCCTGAATATATTCAGGAAAAAACGCATACGCCCTTTTTGGCCAAGTGCATCATTGTGGACGTTCTGCCTCTTTTCCTATGCTTTCAATGCAATTCCAGTCTACCTCCTGAAATCGGTTTCCTGCAATTCTGCCCCGCTTTCAAGTCCTCTTGGCAGCCTTACTTCAGTATATTTTTGGACGATAGTTGTCATTTATAACTCTGCAGGTTTGTGAATTACAGTGCCCCTGAGCTCCTTTCTTCAACTCGTTTTCTTGTGAGCTGGCCGCAACACCGCAGGATGGCTTCAGGCCCTAATCTGGTTCCGGCACGGCACGCTGAGCCTTTGGTTATTTCCTCTTCCTGGTGGGAAATGAGAGTTAAATTTGCCCGTCCAGACACCTCCAGCTAGTCTCTCATTGGTTCTCCCTATTCCTGTTCATCTTCCGCAGAAATTGCAAACTGGGCCAAACAGGAGGTTAAAGGGACTGACTCTCCAAGTCGGGAGAGTGTTAGTAAAGCGTCTGGAATGTTGCACCCGAGTACCAGGGTACGAAAACTGAGACATATTTGAACACGTCTCCCGATCACATGGTTGATCATACTCTAGGTTCCACATGCATGTTTTAGCTGAAGGAAGAATACCTTAAACCTGGGTAGTTGAAACCCGTGGAATGGGTACCATGCAATATGACTTCAAAGGGTCTTCATTTGCTCACCGAACCTCTCCAATCCTATCACTGCTGCGTTTATGTCCCTGTACACGTGCTTGATTCTCTTTCGGAGACATAGCAATCCATAGGTTTTAAGATACTTAAGAGTCAGGTACATTCTTAGGCGTTTAATATGCGGTGTTGAGTCCATTTCGTTGAGCAAGGAGTAGCTCTTGTCTATTCCATATTTGGCTTAAGGAACTTTATCTGTGCTCATTTCAATCTCTGGTTTTATGCAGCACCCCAACTCACCTTTACCCTTAAACAAGCATAAGTTGGTTTTCTAAATTTGAGACCCTGTTCTGTTCTGTAATTCAGTTCCTGTGTAGCCAAGTTTACATTCCGTGTATTACTGATATCTTATGATGTTTCTTTTTCTGTGTGACTTATTTCAGTTAGAATCATTGTACCTGAATCCACTCATTGTGCTGCTACGGGCCTGATGACATAGATTTCACTGCTGAGTGATACTGCATTGTACGTAAGTACCACAAGTTCTTTATCCATTTTTCACTTTCTGTGATATTGAACTTGTACGGTAAACGAGGTTCTTGTAAACAGAGGCGTCCCAAACATTGGGGTGGCTGTATCTTTTTGATTTTAATTTCCCTAAGCTATAGGACCATAAGTGGAAGTGCCCTAGGCTCTGTTGCTTTGTTTTTTAGATGTTTCAGGAAACACCATACACTTCTCCTGAGTGTCTGTTGGCAATTTACATCCCGCCCATCAGCATAACAAGGCTCCCAGTTCTCCATGGCCTGTCCTGCCTTTCTGGATTTTACACTTTTTTCAGATGGCCCTTTTGACCGGGGGGAAGTGAGACTTCATTGTAGTGCAGATTTCCTTTGCAAGCTTGCTTGGTTGGCCAAAAAGGGCGTATGCGTTTTTTCCTGAATATATTCAGGAAAAAACGCATACGCCCTTTTTGGCCAAGTGCATCATTGTGGACGTTCTGCCTCTTTTCCTATGCTTTCAATGCAATTCCAGTCTACCTCCTGAAATCGGTTTCCTGCAATTCTGCCCCGCTTTCAAGTCCTCTTGGCAGCCTTACTTCAGTATATTTTTGGACGATAGTTGTCATTTATAACTCTGCAGGTTTGTGAATTACAGTGCCCCTGAGCTCCTTTCTTCAACTCGTTTTCTTGTGAGCTGGCCGCAACACCGCAGGATGGCTTCAGGCCCTAATCTGGTTCCGGCACGGCACGCTGAGCCTTTGGTTATTTCCTCTTCCTGGTGGGAAATGAGAGTTAAATTTGCCCGTCCAGACACCTCCAGCTAGTCTCTCATTGGTTCTCCCTATTCCTGTTCATCTTCCGCAGAAATTGCAAACTGGGCCAAACAGGAGGTTAAAGGGACTGACTCTCCAAGTCGGGAGAGTGTTAGTAAAGCGTCTGGAATGTTGCACCCGAGTACCAGGGTACGAAAACTGAGACATATTTGAACACGTCTCCCGATCACATGGTTGATCATACTCTAGGTTCCACATGCATGTTTTAGCTGAAGGAAGAATACCTTAAACCTGGGTAGTTGAAACCCGTGGAATGGGTACCATGCAATATGACTTCAAAGGGTCTTCATTTGCTCACCGAACCTCTCCAATCCTATCACTGCTGCGTTTATGTCCCTGTACACGTGCTTGATTCTCTTTCGGAGACATAGCAATCCATAGGTTTTAAGATACTTAAGAGTCAGGTACATTCTTAGGCGTTTAATATGCGGTGTTGAGTCCATTTCGTTGAGCAAGGAGTAGCTCTTGTCTATTCCATATTTGGCTTAAGGAACTTTATCTGTGCTCATTTCAATCTCTGGTTTTATGCAGCACCCCAACTCACCTTTACCCTTAAACAAGCATAAGTTGGTTTTCTAAATTTGAGACCCTGTTCTGTTCTGTAATTCAGTTCCTGTGTAGCCAAGTTTACATTCCGTGTATTACTGATATCTTATGATGTTTCTTTTTCTGTGTGACTTATTTCAGTTAGAATCATCGTACCTGAATCCACTCATTGTGCTGCTACGGGCCTGATGACATAGATTTCACTGCTGAGTGATACTGCATTGTACGTAAGTACCACAAGTTCTTTATCCATTTTTCACTTTCTGTGATATTGAACTTGTACGGTAAACGAGGTTCTTGTAAACAGAGGCGTCCCAAACATTGGGGTGGCTGTATCTTTTTGATTTTAATTTCCCTAAGCTATAGGACCATAAGTGGAAGTGCCCTAGGCTCTGTTGCTTTGTTTTTTAGATGTTTCAGGAAACACCATACACTTCTCCCGAGTGTCTGTTGGCAATTTACATCCCGCCCATCAGCATAACAAGGCTCCCAGTTCTCCATGGCCTGTCCTGCCTTTCTGGATTTTACACTTTTTTCAGATGGCCTTTTTGACCGGGGGGAAGTGAGACTTCATTGTAGTGCAGATTTCCTTTGCAAGCTTGCTTGGTTGGCCAAAAAGGGCGTATGCGTTTTTTCCTGAATATATTCAGGAAAAAACGCATACGCCCTTTTTGGCCAAGTGCATCATTGTGGACGTTCTGCCTCTTTTCCTATGCTTTCAATGCAATTCCAGTCTACCTCCTGAAATCGGTTTCCTGCAATTCTGCCCCGCTTTCAAGTCCTCTTGGCAGCCTTACTTCAGTATATTTTTGGACGATAGTTGTCATTTATAACTCTGCAGGTTTGTGAATTACAGTGCCCCTGAGCTCCTTTCTTCAACTCGTTTTCTTGTGAGTTGGCCGCAACACCGCAGGATGGCTTCAGGCCCTAATCTGGTTCCGGCACGGCACGCTGAGCCTTTGGTTATTTCCTCTTCCTGGTGGGAAATGAGAGTTAAATTTGCCCGTCCAGACACCTCCAGCTAGTCTCTCATTGGTTCTCGCTATTCCTGTTCATCTTCCGCAGAAATTGCAAACTGGGCCAAACAGGAGGTTAAAGGGACTGACTCTCCAAGTCGGGAGAGTGTTAGTAAAGCGTCTGGAATGTTGCACCCGAGTACCAGGGTACGAAAACTGAGACATATTTGAACACGTCTCCCGATCACATGGTTGATCATACTCTAGGTTCCACATGCATGTTTTAGCTGAAGGAAGAATACCTTAAACCTGGGTAGTTGAAACCCGTGGAATGGGTACCATGCAATATGACTTCAAAGGGTCTTCATTTGCTCACCGAACCTCTCCAATCCTATCACTGCTGCGTTTATGTCCCTGTACACATGCTTGATTCTCTTTCGGAGACATAGCAATCCATAGGTTTTAAGATACTTAAGAGTCAGGTACATTCTTAGGCGTTTAATATGCGGTGTTGAGTCCATTTCGTTGAGCAAGGAGTAGCTCTTGTCTATTCCATATTTGGCTTAAGGAACTTTATCTGTGCTCATTTCAATCTCTGGTTTTATGCAGCACCCCAACTCACCTTTCCCCTTAAACAAGCATAAGTTGGTTTTCTAAATTTGAGACCCTGTTCTGTTCTGTAATTCAGTTCCTGTGTAGCCAAGTTTACATTCCGTGTATTACTGATATCTTATGATGTTTCTTTTTCTGTGTGACTTATTTCAGTTAGAATCATCGTACCTGAATCCACTCATTGTGCTGCTACGGGCCTGATGACATAGATTTCACTGCTGAGTGATACTGCATTGTACGTAAGTACCACAAGTTCTTTATCCATTTTTCACTTTCTGTGATATTGAACTTGTACGGTAAACGAGGTTCTTGTAAACAGAGGCGTCCCAAACATTGGGGTGGCTGTATCTTTTTGATTTTAATTTCCCTAAGCTATAGGACCATAAGGGGAAGTGCCCTAGGCTCTGTTGCTTTGTTTTTTAGATGTTTCAGGAAACACCATACACTTCTCCCGAGTGTCTGTTGGCAATTGACATCCCGCCCATCAGCATAACAAGGCTCCCAGTTCTCCATGGCCTGTCCTGCCTTTCTGGATTTTACACTTTTTTCAGATGGCCCTTTTGACCGGGGGGGGGGGAAGTGAGACTTCATTGTAGTGCAGATTTCCTTTGCAAGCTTGCTTGGTTGGCCAAAAAGGGCGTATGCGTTTTTTCCTGAATATATTCAGGAAAAAACGCATACGCCCTTTTTGGCCAAGTGCATCATTGTGGACGTTCTGCCTCTTTTCCTATGCTTTCAATGCAATTCCAGTCTACCTCCTGAAATCGGTTTCCTGCAATTCTGCCCCGCTTTCAAGTCCTCTTGGCAGCCTTACTTCAGTATATTTTTGGACGATAGTTGTCATTTATAACTCTGCAGGTTTGTGAATTACAGTGCCCCTGAGCTCCTTTCTTCAACTCGTTTTCTTGTGAGCTGGCCGCAACACCGCAGGATGGCTTCAGGCCCTAATCTGGTTCCGGCACGGCACGCTGAGCCTTTGGTTATTTCCTCTTCCTGGTGGGAAATGAGAGTTAAATTTGCCCGTCCAGACACCTCCAGCTAGTCTCTCATTGGTTCTCGCTATTCCTGTTCATCTTCCGCAGAAATTGCAAACTGGGCCAAACAGGAGGTTAAAGGGACTGACTCTCCAAGTCGGGAGAGTGTTAGTAAAGCGTCTGGAATGTTGCACCCGAGTACCAGGGTACGAAAACTGAGACATATTTGAACACGTCTCCCGATCACATGGTTGATTATACTCTAGGTTCCACATGCATGTTTTAGCTGAAGGAAGAATACCTTAAACCTGGGTAGTTGAAACCCGTGGAATGGGTACCATGCAATATGACTTCAAAGGGTCTTCATTTGCTCACCGAACCTCTCCAATCCTATCACTGCTGCGTTTATGTCCCTGTACACATGCTTGATTCTCTTTCGGAGACATAGCAATCCATAGGTTTTAAGATACTTAAGAGTCAGGTACATTCTTAGGCGTTTAATATGCGGTGTTGAGTCCATTTCGTTGAGCAAGGAGTAGCTCTTGTCTATTCCATATTTGGCTTAAGGAACTTTATCTGTGCTCATTTCAATCTCTGGTTTTATGCAGCACCCCAACTCACCTTTACCCTTAAACAAGCATAAGTTGGTTTTCTAAATTTGAGACCCTGTTCTGTTCTGTAATTCAGTTCCTGTGTAGCCAAGTTTACATTCCGTGTATTACTGATATCTTATGATGTTTCTTTTTCTGTGTGACTTATTTCAGTTAGAATCATCGTACCTGAATCCACTAATTGTGCTGCTACGGGCCTGATGACATAGATTTCACTGCTGAGTGATACTGCATTGTACGTAAGTACCACATGTTCTTTATCCATTTTTCACTTTCTGTGATATTGAACTTGTACGGTAAACGAGGTTCTTGTAAACAGAGGCGTGCCAAACATTGGGGTGGCTGTATCTTTTTGATTTTAATTTCCCTAAGCTATAGGACCATAAGTGGAAGTGCCCTAGGCTCTGTTGCTTTGTTTTTTAGATGTTTCAGGAAACACCATACACTTCTCCTGAGTGTCTGTTGGCAATTTACATCCCGCCCATCAGCATAACAAGGCTCCCAGTTCTCCATGGCCTGTCCTGCCTTTCTGGATTTTACACTTTTTTCAGATGGCCCTTTTGACCGGGGGGAAGTGAGACTTCATTGTAGTGCAGATTTCCTTTGCAAGCTTGCTTGGTTGGCCAAAAAGGGCGTATGCGTTTTTTCCTGAATATATTCAGGAAAAAACGCATACGCCCTTTTTGGCCAAGTGCATCATTGTGGACGTTCTGCCTCTTTTCCTATGCTTTCAATGCAATTCCAGTCTACCTCCTGAAATCGGTTTCCTGCAATTCTGCCCCGCTTTCAAGTCCTCTTGGCAGCCTTACTTCAGTATATTTTTGGACGATAGTTGTCATTTATAACTCTGCAGGTTTGTGAATTACAGTGCCCATGAGCTCCTTTCTTCAACTCCTTTTCTTGTGAGTTGGCCGCAACACCGCAGGATGGCTTCAGGCCCTAATCTGGTTCCGGCACGGCACGCTGAGCCTTTGGTTATTTCCTCTTCCTGGTGGGAAATGAGAGTTAAATTTGCCCGTCCAGACACCTCCAGCTAGTCTCTCATTGGTTCTCGCTATTCCTGTTCATCTTCCGCAGAAATTGCAAACTGGGCCAAACAGGAGGTTAAAGGGACTGACTCTCCAAGTCGGGAGAGTGTTAGTAAAGCGTCTGGAATGTTGCACCCGAGTACCAGGGTACGAAAACTGAGACATATTTGAACACGTCTCCCGATCACATGGTTGATCATACTCTAGGTTCCACATGCATGTTTTAGCTGAAGGAAGAATACCTTAAACCTGGGTAGTTGAAACCCGTGGAATGGGTACCATGCAATATGACTTCAAAGGGTCTTCATTTGCTCACCGAACCTCTCCAATCCTATCACTGCTGCGTTTATGTCCCTGTACACACGCTTGATTCTCTTTCGGAGACATAGCAATCCATCGGTTTTAAGATACTTAAGAGTCAGGTACATTCTTAGGCGTTTAATATGTGGTGTTGAGTCCATTTCGTTGAGCAAGGAGTAGCTCTTGTCTATTCCATATTTGGCTTAAGGAACTTTATCTGTGCTCATTTCAATCTCTGGTTTTATGCAGCACCCCAACTCACCTTTACCCTTAAACAAGCATAAGTTGGTTTTCTAAATTTGAGACCCTGTTCTGTTCTGTAATTCAGTTCCTGTGTAGCCAAGTTTACATTCCGTGTATTACTGATATCTTATGATGTTTCTATTTCTGTGTGACTTATTTCAGTTAGAATCATCGTACCTGAATCCACTCATTGTGCTGCTACGGGCCTGATGACATAGATTTCACTGCTGAGTGATACTGCATTGTACGTAAGTACCACAAGTTCTTTATCCATTTTTCACTTTCTGTGATATTGAACTTGTACGGTAAACGAGGTTCTTGTAAACAGAGGCGTCCCAAACATTGGGGTGGCTGTATCTTTTTGATTTTAATTTCCCTAAGCTATAGGACCATAAGTGGAAGTGCCCTAGGCTCTGTTGCTTTGTTTTTTAGATGTTTCAGGAAACACCATACACTTCTCCCGAGTGTCTGTTGGCAATTGACATCCCGCCCATCAGCATAACAAGGCTCCCAGTTCTCCATGGCCTGTCCTGCCTTTCTGGATTTTACACTTTTTTCAGATGGCCCTTTTGACCGGGGGGGGGGGAAGTGAGACTTCATTGTAGTGCAGATTTCCTTTGCAAGCTTGCTTGGTTGGCCAAAAAGGGCGTATGCGTTTTTTCCTGAATATATTCAGGAAAAAACGCATACGCCCTTTTTGGCCAAGTGCATCATTGTGGACGTTCTGCCTCTTTTCCTATGCTTTCAATGCAATTCCAGTC
The DNA here is from genome assembly GCF_963455315.2 of Globicephala melas. Classification (NCBI taxonomy): domain Eukaryota; kingdom Metazoa; phylum Chordata; class Mammalia; order Artiodactyla; family Delphinidae; genus Globicephala; species Globicephala melas. The sequence continues at coordinate 216,633 of NW_027207556.1, read as the reverse complement.
TACCTCCTGAAATCGGTTTCCTGCAATTCTGCCCCGCTTTCAAGTCCTCTTGGCAGCCTTACTTCAGTATATTTTTGGACGATAGTTGTCATTTATAACTCTGCAGGTTTGTGAATTACAGTGCCCCTGAGCTCCTTTCTTCAACTCGTTTTCTTGTGAGCTGGCCGCAACACCGCAGGATGGCTTCAGGCCCTAATCTGGTTCCGGCACGGCACGCTGAGCCTTTGGTTATTTCCTCTTCCTGGTGGGAAATGAGAGTTAAATTTGCCCGTCCAGACACCTCCAGCTAGTCTCTCATTGGTTCTCGCTATTCCTGTTCATCTTCCGCAGAAATTGCAAACTGGGCCAAACAGGAGGTTAAAGGGACTGACTCTCCAAGTCGGGAGAGTGTTAGTAAAGCGTCTGGAATGTTGCACCCGAGTACCAGGGTACGAAAACTGAGACATATTTGAACACGTCTCCCGATCACATGGTTGATTATACTCTAGGTTCCACATGCATGTTTTAGCTGAAGGAAGAATACCTTAAACCTGGGTAGTTGAAACCCGTGGAATGGGTACCATGCAATATGACTTCAAAGGGTCTTCATTTGCTCACCGAACCTCTCCAATCCTATCACTGCTGCGTTTATGTCCCTGTACACATGCTTGATTCTCTTTCGGAGACATAGCAATCCATAGGTTTTAAGATACTTAAGAGTCAGGTACATTCTTAGGCGTTTAATATGCGGTGTTGAGTCCATTTCGTTGAGCAAGGAGTAGCTCTTGTCTATTCCATATTTGGCTTAAGGAACTTTATCTGTGCTCATTTCAATCTCTGGTTTTATGCAGCACCCCAACTCACCTTTACCCTTAAACAAGCATAAGTTGGTTTTCTAAATTTGAGACCCTGTTCTGTTCTGTAATTCAGTTCCTGTGTAGCCAAGTTTACATTCCGTGTATTACTGATATCTTATGATGTTTCTTTTTCTGTGTGACTTATTTCAGTTAGAATCATCGTACCTGAATCCACTAATTGTGCTGCTACGGGCCTGATGACATAGATTTCACTGCTGAGTGATACTGCATTGTACGTAAGTACCACATGTTCTTTATCCATTTTTCACTTTCTGTGATATTGAACTTGTACGGTAAACGAGGTTCTTGTAAACAGAGGCGTGCCAAACATTGGGATGGCTGTATCTTTTTGATTTTAATTTCCCTAAGCTATAGGACCATAAGTGGAAGTGCCCTAGGCTCTGTTGCTTTGTTTTTTAGATGTTTCAGGAAACACCATACACTTCTCCTGAGTGTCTGTTGGCAATTTACATCCCGCCCATCAGCATAACAAGGCTCCCAGTTCTCCATGGCCTGTCCTGCCTTTCTGGATTTTACACTTTTTTCAGATGGCCCTTTTGACCGGGGGGAAGTGAGACTTCATTGTAGTGCAGATTTCCTTTGCAAGCTTGCTTGGTTGGCCAAAAAGGGCGTATGCGTTTTTTCCTGAATATATTCAGGAAAAAACGCATACGCCCTTTTTGGCCAAGTGCATCATTGTGGACGTTCTGCCTCTTTTCCTATGCTTTCAATGCAATTCCAGTCTACCTCCTGAAATCGGTTTCCTGCAATTCTGCCCCGCTTTCAAGTCCTCTTGGCAGCCTTACTTCAGTATATTTTTGGACGATAGTTGTCATTTATAACTCTGCAGGTTTGTGAATTACAGTGCCCATGAGCTCCTTTCTTCAACTCCTTTTCTTGTGAGTTGGCCGCAACACCGCAGGATGGCTTCAGGCCCTAATCTGGTTCCGGCACGGCACGCTGAGCCTTTGGTTATTTCCTCTTCCTGGTGGGAAATGAGAGTTAAATTTGCCCGTCCAGACACCTCCAGCTAGTCTCTCATTGGTTCTCGCTATTCCTGTTCATCTTCCGCAGAAATTGCAAACTGGGCCAAACAGGAGGTTAAAGGGACTGACTCTCCAAGTCGGGAGAGTGTTAGTAAAGCGTCTGGAATGTTGCACCCGAGTACCAGGGTACGAAAACTGAGACATATTTGAACACGTCTCCCGATCACATGGTTGATCATACTCTAGGTTCCACATGCATGTTTTAGCTGAAGGAAGAATACCTTAAACCTGGGTAGTTGAAACCCGTGGAATGGGTACCATGCAATATGACTTCAAAGGGTCTTCATTTGCTCACCGAACCTCTCCAATCCTATCACTGCTGCGTTTATGTCCCTGTACACACGCTTGATTCTCTTTCGGAGACATAGCAATCCATCGGTTTTAAGATACTTAAGAGTCAGGTACATTCTTAGGCGTTTAATATGTGGTGTTGAGTCCATTTCGTTGAGCAAGGAGTAGCTCTTGTCTATTCCATATTTGGCTTAAGGAACTTTATCTGTGCTCATTTCAATCTCTGGTTTTATGCAGCACCCCAACTCACCTTTACCCTTAAACAAGCATAAGTTGGTTTTCTAAATTTGAGACCCTGTTCTGTTCTGTAATTCAGTTCCTGTGTAGCCAAGTTTACATTCCGTGTATTACTGATATCTTATGATGTTTCTATTTCTGTGTGACTTATTTCAGTTAGAATCATCGTACCTGAATCCACTCATTGTGCTGCTACGGGCCTGATGACATAGATTTCACTGCTGAGTGATACTGCATTGTACGTAAGTACCACAAGTTCTTTATCCATTTTTCACTTTCTGTGATATTGAACTTGTACGGTAAACGAGGTTCTTGTAAACAGAGGCGTCCCAAACATTGGGGTGGCTGTATCTTTTTGATTTTAATTTCCCTAAGCTATAGGACCATAAGTGGAAGTGCCCTAGGCTCTGTTGCTTTGTTTTTTAGATGTTTCAGGAAACACCATACACTTCTCCCGAGTGTCTGTTGGCAATTTACATCCCGCCCATCAGCATAACAAGGCTCCCAGTTCTCCATGGCCTGTCCTGCCTTTCTGGATTTTACACTTTTTTCAGATGGCCCTTTTGACCGGGGGGAAGTGAGACTTCATTGTAGTGCAGATTTCCTTTGCAAGCTTGCTTGGTTGGCCAAAAAGGGCGTATGCGTTTTTTCCTGAATATATTCAGGAAAAAACGCATACGCCCTTTTTGGCCAAGTGCATCATTGTGGACGTTCTGCCTCTTTTCCTATGCTTTCAATGCAATTCCAGTCTACCTCCTGAAATCGGTTTCCTGCAATTCTGCCCCGCTTTCAAGTCCTCTTGGCAGCCTTACTTCAGTATATTTTTGGACGATAGTTGTCATTTATAACTCTGCAGGTTTGTGAATTACAGTGCCCCTGAGCTCCTTTCTTCAACTCGTTTTCTTGTGAGCTGGCCGCAACACCGCAGGATGGCTTCAGGCCCTAATCTGGTTCCGGCACGGCACGCTGAGCCTTTGGTTATTTCCTCTTCCTGGTGGGAAATGAGAGTTAAATTTGCCCGTCCAGACACCTCCAGCTAGTCTCTCATTGGTTCTCGCTATTCCTGTTCATCTTCCGCAGAAATTGCAAACTGGGCCAAACAGGAGGTTAAAGGGACTGACTCTCCAAGTCGGGAGAGTGTTAGTAAAGCGTCTGGAATGTTGCACCCGAGTACCAGGGTACGAAAACTGAGACATATTTGAACACGTCTCCCGATCACATGGTTGATCATACTCTAGGTTCCACATGCATGTTTTAGCTGAAGGAAGAATACCTTAAACCTGGGTAGTTGAAACCCGTGGAATGGGTACCATGCAATATGACTTCAAAGGGTCTTCATTTGCTCACCGAACCTCTCCAATCCTATCACTGCTGCGTTTATGTCCCTGTACACGTGCTTGATTCTCTTTCGGAGACATAGCAATCCATAGGTTTTAAGATACTTAAGAGTCAGGTACATTCTTAGGCGTTTAATATGCGGTGTTGAGTCCATTTCGTTGAGCAAGGAGTAGCTCTTGTCTATTCCATATTTGGCTTAAGGAACTTTATCTGTGCTCATTTCAATCTCTGGTTTTATGCAGCACCCCAACTCACCTTTACCCTTAAACAAGCATAAGTTGGTTTTCTAAATTTGAGACCCTGTTCTGTTCTGTAATTCAGTTCCTGTGTAGCCAAGTTTACATTCCGTGTATTACTGATATCTTATGATGTTTCTTTTTCTGTGTGACTTATTTCAGTTAGAATCATCGTACCTGAATCCACTCATTGTGCTGCTACGGGCCTGATGACATAGATTTCACTGCTGAGTGATACTGCATTGTACGTAAGTACCACAAGTTCTTTATCCATTTTTCACTTTCTGTGATATTGAACTTGTACGGTAAACGAGGTTCTTGTAAACAGAGGCGTCCCAAACATTGGGGTGGCTGTATCTTTTTGATTTTAATTTCCCTAAGCTATAGGACCATAAGTGGAAGTGCCCTAGGCTCTGTTGCTTTGTTTTTTAGATGTTTCAGGAAACACCATACACTTCTCCCGAGTGTCTGTTGGCAGTTTACATCCCGCCCATCAGCATAACAAGGCTCCCAGTTCTCCATGGCCTGTCCTGCCTTTCTGGATTTTACACTTTTTTCAGATGGCCCTTTTGACCGGGGGTGGGGGAAGTGAGACTTCATTGTAGTGCAGATTTCCTTTGCAAGCTTGCTTGGTTGGCCAAAAAGGGCGTATGCGTTTTTTCCTGAATATATTCAGGAAAAAACGCATACGCCCTTTTTGGCCAAGTGCATCATTGTGGACGTTCTGCCTCTTTTCCTATGCTTTCAATGCAATTCCAGTCTACCTCCTGAAATCGGTTTCCTGCAATTCTGCCCCGCTTTCAAGTCCTCTTGGCAGCCTTACTTCAGTATATTTTTGGACGATAGTTGTCATTTATAACTCTGCAGGTTTGTGAATTACAGTGCCCCTGAGCTCCTTTCTTCAACTCGTTTTCTTGTGAGTTGGCCGCAACACCGCAGGATGGCTTCAGGCCCTAATCTGGTTCCGGCACGGCACGCTGAGCCTTTGGTTATTTCCTCTTCCTGGTGGGAAATGAGAGTTAAATTTGCCCGTCCAGACACCTCCAGCTAGTCTCTCATTGGTTCTCGCTATTCCTGTTCATCTTCCGCAGAAATTGCAAACTGGGCCAAACAGGAGGTTAAAGGGACTGACTCTCCAAGTCGGGAGAGTGTTAGTAAAGCGTCTGGAATGTTGCACCCGAGTACCAGGGTACGAAAACTGAGACATATTTGAACACGTCTCCCGATCACATGGTTGATCATACTCTAGGTTCCACATGCATGTTTTAGCTGAAGGAAGAATACCTTAAACCTGGGTAGTTGAAACCCGTGGAATGGGTACCATGCAATATGACTTCAAAGGGTCTTCATTTGCTCACCGAACCTCTCCAATCCTATCACTGCTGCGTTTATGTCCCTGTACACATGCTTGATTCTCTTTCGGAGACATAGCAATCCATAGGTTTTAAGATACTTAAGAGTCAGGTACATTCTTAGGCGTTTAATATGCGGTGTTGAGTCCATTTCGTTGAGCAAGGAGTAGCTCTTGTCTATTCCATATTTGGCTTAAGGAACTTTATCTGTGCTCATTTCAATCTCTGGTTTTATGCAGCACCCCAACTCACCTTTCCCCTTAAACAAGCATAAGTTGGTTTTCTAAATTTGAGACCCTGTTCTGTTCTGTAATTCAGTTCCTGTGTAGCCAAGTTTACATTCCGTGTATTACTGATATCTTATGATGTTTCTTTTTCTGTGTGACTTATTTCAGTTAGAATCATCGTACCTGAATCCACTCATTGTGCTGCTACGGGCCTGATGACATAGATTTCACTGCTGAGTGATACTGCATTGTACGTAAGTACCACAAGTTCTTTATCCATTTTTCACTTTCTGTGATATTGAACTTCTACGGTAAACGAGGTTCTTGTAAACAGAGGCGTCCCAAACATTGGGGTGGCTGTATCTTTTTGATTTTAATTTCCCTAAGCTATAGGACCATAAGTGGAAGTGCCCTAGGCTCTGTTGCTTTGTTTTTTAGATGTTTCAGGAAACACCATACACTTCTCCCGAGTGTCTGTTGGCAATTGACATCCCGCCCATCAGCATAACAAGGCTCCCAGTTCTCCATGGCCTGTCCTGCCTTTCTGGATTTTACACTTTTTTCAGATGGCCCTTTTGACCGGGGGGGGGGGAAGTGAGACTTCATTGTAGTGCAGATTTCCTTTGCAAGCTTGCTTGGTTGGCCAAAAAGGGCGTATGCGTTTTTTCCTGAATATATTCAGGAAAAAACGCATACGCCCTTTTTGGCCAAGTGCATCATTGTGGACGTTCTGCCTCTTTTCCTATGCTTTCAATGCAATTCCAGTCTACCTCCTGAAATCGGTTTCCTGCAATTCTGCCCCGCTTTCAAGTCCTCTTGGCAGCCTTACTTCAGTATATTTTTGGACGATAGTTGTCATTTATAACTCTGCAGGTTTGTGAATTACAGTGCCCCTGAGCTCCTTTCTTCAACTCGTTTTCTTGTGAGCTGGCCGCAACACCGCAGGATGGCTTCAGGCCCTAATCTGGTTCCGGCACGGCACGCTGAGCCTTTGGTTATTTCCTCTTCCTGGTGGGAAATGAGAGTTAAATTTGCCCGTCCAGACACCTCCAGCTAGTCTCTCATTGGTTCTCGCTATTCCTGTTCATCTTCCGCAGAAATTGCAAACTGGGCCAAACAGGAGGTTAAAGGGACTGACTCTCCAAGTCGGGAGAGTGTTAGTAAAGCGTCTGGAATGTTGCACCCGAGTACCAGGGTACGAAAACTGAGACATATTTGAACACGTCTCCCGATCACATGGTTGATCATACTCTAGGTTCCACATGCATGTTTTAGCTGAAGGAAGAATACCTTAAACCTGGGTAGTTGAAACCCATGGAATGGGTACCATGCAATATGACTTCAAAGGGTCTTCATTTGCTCACCGAACCTCTCCAATCCTATCACTGCTGCGTTTATGTCCCTGTACACATGCTTGATTCTCTTTCGGAGACATAGCAATCCATAGGTTTTAAGATACTTAAGAGTCAGGTACATTCTTAGGCGTTTAATATGCGGTGTTGAGTCCATTTCGTTGAGCAAGGAGTAGCTCTTGTCTATTCCATATTTGGCTTAAGGAACTTTATCTGTGCTCATTTCAATCTCTGGTTTTATGCAGCACCCCAACTCACCTTTACCCTTAAACAAGCATAAGTTGGTTTTCTAAATTTGAGACCCTGTTCTGTTCTGTAATTCAGTTCCTGTGTAGCCAAGTTTACATTCCGTGTATTACTGATATCTTATGATGTTTCTTTTTCTGTGTGACTTATTTCAGTTAGAATCATCGTACCTGAATCCACTCATTGTGCTGCTACGGGCCTGATGACATAGATTTCACTGCTGAGTGATACTGCATTGTACGTAAGTACCACAAGTTCTTTATCCATTTTTCACTTTCTGTGATATTGAACTTGTACGGTAAACGAGGTTCTTGTAAACAGAGGCGTCCCAAACTTTGGGGTGGCTGTGTCTTTTTGATTTTAATTTCCCTAAGCTATAGGACCATAAGTGGAAGTGCCCTAGGCTCTGTTGCTTTGTTTTTTAGATGTTTCAGGAAACACCATACACTTCTCCCGAGTGTCTGTTGGCAGTTTACATCCCGCCCATCTGCATAAAAAGGCTCCCAGTTCTCCATGGCCTGTCCTCCCTTTCTGGATTTTACACTTTTTTCAGATGGCCCTTTTGACCGGGGGGAAGTGAGACTTCATTGTAGTGCAGATTTCCTTTGCAAGCTTGCTTGGTTGGCCAAAAAGTGCGTATTCGTTTTTTCCTGAATATATTCAGGAAAAAATGCATACGCCCTTTTTGGCCAAGTGCATCATTGTGGACGTTCTGCCTCTTTTCCTATGCTTTCAATGCAATTCCAGTCTACCTCCTGAAATCGGTTTCCTGCAATTCTGCCCCGCTTTCAAGTCCTCTTGGCAGCCTTACTTCAGTATATTTTTGGACGATACTTGTCATTTATAACTCTGCAGGTTTGTGAATTACAGTGCCCCTGAGCTCCTTTCTTCAACTCGTTTTCTTGTGAGCTGGCCGCAACACCGCAGGATGGCTTCAGGCCCTAATCTGGTTCCGGCACGGCACGCTGAGCCTTTGGTTATTTCCTCTTCCTGGTGGGAAATGAGAGTTAAATTTGCCCGTCCAGACACCTCCAGCTAGTCTCTCATTGGTTCTCGCTATTCCTGTTCATCTTCCGCAGAAATTGCAAACTGGGCCAAACAGGAGGTTAAAGGGACTGACTCTCCAAGTCGGGAGAGTGTTAGTAAAGCGTCTGGAATGTTGCACCCGAGTACCAGGGTACGAAAACTGAGACATATTTGAACACGTCTCCCGATCACATGGTTGATCATACTCTAGGTTCCACATGCATGTTTTAGCTGAAGGAAGAATACCTTAAACCTGGGTAGTTGAAACCCGTGGAATGGGTACCATGCAATATGACTTCAAAGGGTCTTCATTTGCTCACCGAACCTCTCCAATCCTATCACTGCTGCGTTTATGTCCCTGTACACATGCTTGATTCTCTTTCGGAGACATAGCAATCCATAGGTTTTAAGATACTTAAGAGTCAGGTACATTCTTAGGCGTTTAATATGCGGTGTTGAGTCCATTTCGTTGAGCAAGGAGTAGCTCTTGTTTATTCCATATTTGGCTTAAGGAACTTTATCTGTGCTCATTTCAATCTCTGGTTTTATGCAGCACCCCAACTCACTTTTACCCTTAAACAAGCATAAGTTGGTTTTCTAAATTTGAGACCCTGTTCTGTTCTGTAATTCAGTTCCTGTGTAGCCAAGTTTACATTCCGTGTATTACTGATATCTTATGATATTTCTTTTTCTGTGTGACTTATTTCAGTTAGAATCATCGTACCTGAATCGACTCATTGTGCTGCTACGGGCCTGATGACATAGATTTCACTGCTGAGTGATACTGCATTGTACGTAAGTACCACAAGTTCTTTATCCATTTTTCACTTTCTGTGATATTGAACTTGTACAGTAAACGAGGTTCTTGTAAACAGAGGCGTCCCAAACATTGGGGTGGCTGTATCTTTTTGATTTTAATTTCCCTAAGCTATAGGACCATAAGTGGAAGTGCCCTAGGCTCTGTTGCTTTGTTTTTTAGATGTTTCAGGAAACACCATACACTTCTCCCGAGTGTCTGTTGGCAATTTACATCCCGCCCATCAGCATAACAAGGCTCCCAGTTCTCCATGGCCTGTCCTGCCTTTCTGGATTTTACACTTTTTTCAGATGGCCCTTTTGACCGGGGGGGGGGGGAAGTGAGACTTCATTGTAGTGCAGATTTCCTTTGCAAGCTTGCTTGGTTGGCCAAAAAGGGCGTATGCGTTTTTTCCTGAATATATTCAGGAAAAAACGCATACGCCCTTTTTGGCCAAGTGCATCATTGTGGACGTTCTGCCTCTTTTCCTATGCTTTCAATGCAATTCCAGTCTACCTCCTGAAATCGGTTTCCTGCAATTCTGCCCCGCTTTCAAGTCCTCTTGGCAGCCTTACTTCAGTATATTTTTGGACGATAGTTGTCATTTATAACTCTGCAGGTTTGTGAATTACAGTGCCCCTGAGCTCCTTTCTTCAACTCGTTTTCTTGTGAGCTGGCCGCAACACCGCAGGATGGCTTCAGGCCCTAATCTGGTTCCGGCACGGCACGCTGAGCCTTTGGTTATTTCCTCTTCCTGGTGGGAAATGAGAGTTAAATTTGCCCGTCCAGACACCTCCAGCTAGTCTCTCATTGGTTCTCGCTATTCCTGTTCATCTTCCGCAGAAATTGCAAACTGGGCCAAACAGGAGGTTAAAGGGACTGACTCTCCAAGTCGGGAGAGTGTTAGTAAAGCGTCTGGAATGTTGCACCCGAGTACCAGGGTACGAAAACTGAGACATATTTGAACACGTCTCCCGATCACATGGTTGATCATACTCTAGGTTCCACATGCATGTTTTAGCTGAAGGAAGAATACCTTAAACCTGGGTAGTTGAAACCCGTGGAATGGGTACCATGCAATATGACTTCAAAGGGTCTTCATTTGCTCACCGAACCTCTCCAATCCTATCACTGCTGCGTTTATGTCCCTGTACACATGCTTGATTCTCTTTCGGAGACATAGCAATCCATAGGTTTTAAGATACTTAAGAGTCAGGTACATTCTTAGGCGTTTAATATGCGGTGTTGAGTCCATTTCGTTGAGCAAGGAGTAGCTCTTGTTTATTCCATATTTGGCTTAAGGAACTTTATCTGTGCTCATTTCAATCTCTGGTTTTATGCAGCACCCCAACTCACTTTTACCCTTAAACAAGCATAAGTTGGTTTTCTAAATTTGAGACCCTGTTCTGTTCTGTAATTCAGTTCCTGTGTAGCCAAGTTTACATTCCGTGTATTACTGATATCTTATGATATTTCTTTTTCTGTGTGACTTATTTCAGTTAGAATCATCGTACCTGAATCGACTCATTGTGCTGCTACGGGCCTGATGACATAGATTTCACTGCTGAGTGATACTGCATTGTACGTAAGTACCACAAGTTCTTTATCCATTTTTCACTTTCTGTGATATTGAACTTGTACAGTAAACGAGGTTCTTGTAAACAGAGGCGTCCCAAACATTGGGGTGGCTGTATCTTTTTGATTTTAATTTCCCTAAGCTATAGGACCATAAGTGGAAGTGCCCTAGGCTCTGTTGCTTTGTTTTTTAGATGTTTCAGGAAACACCATACACTTCTCCCGAGTGTCTGTTGGCAATTTACATCCCGCCCATCAGTATAACAAGGCTCCCAGTTCTCCATGGCCTGTCCTGCCTTTCTGGATTTTACACTTTTTTCAGATGGCCCTTTTGACCGGGGGGGGGGGAAGTGAGACTTCATTGTAGTGCAGATTTCCTTTGCAAGCTTGCTTGGTTGGCCAAAAAGGGCGTATGCGTTTTTTCCTGAATATATTCAGGAAAAAACGCATACGCCCTTTTTGGCCAAGTGCATCATTGTGGACGTTCTGCCTCTTTTCCTATGCTTTCAATGCAATTCCAGTCTACCTCCTGAAATCGGTTTCCTGCAATTCTGCCCCGCTTTCAAGTCCTCTTGGCAGCCTTACTTCAGTATATTTTTGGACGATAGTTGTCATTTATAACTCTGCAGGTTTGTGAATTACAGTGCCCCTGAGCTCCTTTCTTCAACTCGTTTTCTTGTGAGCTGGCCGCAACACCGCAGGATGGCTTCAGGCCCTAATCTGGTTCCGGCACGGCACGCTGAGCCTTTGGTTATTTCCTCTTCCTGGTGGGAAATGAGAGTTAAATTTGCCCGTCCAGACACCTCCAGCTAGTCTCTCATTGGTTCTCGCTATTCCTGTTCATCTTCCGCAGAAATTGCAAACTGGGCCAAACAGGAGGTTAAAGGGACTGACTCTCCAAGTCGGGAGAGTGTTAGTAAAGCATCTGGAATGTTGCACCCGAGTACCAGGGTACGAAAACTGAGACATATTTGAACACGTCTCCCGATCACATGGTTGATCATACTCTAGGTTCCACATGCATGTTTTAGCTGAAGGAAGAATACCTTAAACCTGGGTAGTTGAAACCCGTGGAATGGGTACCATGCAATATGACTTCAAAGGGTCTTCATTTGCTCACCGAACCTCTCCAATCCTATCACTGCTGCGTTTATGTCCCTGTACACATGCTTGATTCTCTTTCGGAGACATAGCAATCCATAGGTTTTAAGATACTTAAGAGTCAGGTACATTCTTAGGCGTTTAATATGCGGTGTTGAGTCCATTTCGTTGAGCAAGGAGTAGCTCTTGTCTATTCCATATTTGGCTTAAGGAACTTTATCTGTGCTCATTTCAATCTCTGGTTTTATGCAGCACCCCAACTCACCTTTACCCTTAAACAAGCATAAGTTGGTTTTCTAAATTTGAGACCCTGTTCTGTTCTGTAATTCAGTTCCTGTGTAGCCAAGTTTACATTCCGTGTATTACTGATATCTTATGATGTTTCTTTTTCTGTGTGACTTATTTCAGTTAGAATCATCGTACCTGAATCGACTCATTGTGCTGCTACGGGCCTGATGACATAGATTTCACTGCTGAGTGATACTGCATTGTACGTAAGTACCACAAGTTCTTTATCCATTTTTCACTTTCTGTGATATTGAACTTGTACGGTAAACGAGGTTCTTGTAAACAGAGGCGTCCCAAACATTGGGGTGGCTGTATCTTTTTGATTTTAATTTCCCTAAGCTATAGGACCATAAGTGGAAGTGACCTAGGCTCTGTTGCTTTGTTTTTTAGATGTTTCAGGAAACACCATACACTTCTCCCGAGTGTCTGTTGGCAATTTACATCCCGCCCATCAGCATAACAAGGCTCCCAGTTCTCCATGGCCTGTCCTGCCTTTCTGGATTTTACACTTTTTTCAGATGGCCCTTTTGACCGGGGGGAAGTGAGACTTCATTGTAGTGCAGATTTCCTTTGCAAGCTTGCTTGGTTGGCCAAAAAGGGCGTATGCGTTTTTTCCTGAATATATTCAGGAAAAAACGCATACGCCCTTTTTGGCCAAGTGCATCATTGTGGACGTTCTGCCTCTTTTCCTATGCTTTCAATGCAATTCCAGTCTACCTCCTGAAATCGGTTTCCTGCAATTCTGCCCCGCTTTCAAGTCCTCTTGGCAGCCTTACTTCAGTATATTTTTGGACGATAGTTGTCATTTATAACTCTGCAGGTTTGTGAATTACAGTGCCCATGAGCTCCTTTCTTCAACTCCTTTTCTTGTGAGTTGGCCGCAACACCGCAGGATGGCTTCAGGCCCTAATCTGGTTCCGGCACGGCACGCTGAGCCTTTGGTTATTTCCTCTTCCTGGTGGGAAATGAGAGTTAAATTTGCCCGTCCAGACACCTCCAGCTAGTCTCTCATTGGTTCTCGCTATTCCTGTTCATCTTCCGCAGAAATTGCAAACTGGGCCAAACAGGAGGTTAAAGGGACTGACTCTCCAAGTCGGGAGAGTGTTAGTAAAGCGTCTGGAATGTTGCACCCGAGTACCAGGGTACGAAAACTGAGACATATTTGAACACGTCTCCCGATCACATGGTTGATCATACTCTAGGTTCCACATGCATGTTTTAGCTGAAGGAAGAATACCTTAAACCTGGGTAGTTGAAACCCGTGGAATGGGTACCATGCAATATGACTTCAAAGGGTCTTCATTTGCTCACCGAACCTCTCCAATCCTATCACTGCTGCGTTTATGTCCCTGTACACATGCTTGATTCTCTTTCGGAGACATAGCAATCCATAGGTTTTAAGATACTTAAGAGTCAGGTACATTCTTAGGCGTTTAATATGCGGTGTTGAGTCCATTTCGTTGAGCAAGGAGTAGCTCTTGTCTATTCCATATTTGGCTTAAGGAACTTTATCTGTGCTCATTTCAATCTCTGGTTTTATGCAGCACCCCAACTCACCTTTCCCCTTAAACAAGCATAAGTTGGTTTTCTAAATTTGAGACCCTGTTCTGTTCTGTAATTCAGTTCCTGTGTAGCCAAGTTTACATTCCGTGTATTACTGATATCTTATGATGTTTCTATTTCTGTGTGACTTATTTCAGTTAGAATCATCGTACCTGAATCCACTCATTGTGCTGCTACGGGCCTGATGACATAGATTTCACTGCTGAGTGATACTGCATTGTACGTAAGTACCACATGTTCTTTATCCATTTTTCACTTTCTGTGATATTGAACTTGTACGGTAAACGAGGTTCTTGTAAACAGAGGCGTCCCAAACATTGGGGTGGCTGTATCTTTTTGATTTTAATTTCCCTAAGCTATAGGACCATAAGTGGAAGTGCCCTAGGCTCTGTTGCTTTGTTTTTTAGATGTTTCAGGAAACACCATACACTTCTCCCGAGTGTCTGTTGGCAATTTACATCCCGCCCATCAGCATAACAAGGCTCCCAGTCCTCCATGGCCTGTCCTGTCTTTCTGGATTTTACACTTTTTTCAGATGGCCCTTTTGACCGGGGGGAAGTGAGACTTCATTGTAGTGCAGATTTCCTTTGCAAGCTTGCTTGGTTGGCCAAAAAGGGCGTATGCGTTTTTTCCTGAATATATTCAGGAAAAAACGCATACGCCCTTTTTGGCCAAGTGCATCATTGTGGACGTTCTGCCTCTTTTCCTATGCTTTCAATGCAATTCCAGTCTACCTCCTGAAATCGGTTTCCTGCAATTCTGCCCCGCTTTCAAGTCCTCTTGGCAGCCTTACTTCAGTATATTTTTGGACGATAGTTGTCATTTATAACTCTGCAGGTTTGTGAATTACAGTGCCCATGAGCTCCTTTCTTCAACTCGTTTTCTTGTGAGTTGGCCGCAACACCGCAGGATGGCTTCAGGCCCTAATCTGGTTCCGGCACGGCACGCTGAGCCTTTGGTTATTTCCTCTTCCTGGTGGGAAATGAGAGTTAAATTTGCCCGTCCAGACACCTCCAGCTAGTCTCTCATTGGTTCTCGCTATTCCTGTTCATCTTCCGCAGAAATTGCAAACTGGGCCAAACAGGAGGTTAAAGGGACTGACTCTCCAAGTCGGGAGAGTGTTAGTAAAGCGTCTGGAATGTTGCACCCGAGTACCAGGGTACGAAAACTGAGACATATTTGAACACGTCTCCCGATCACATGGTTGATCATACTCTAGGTTCCACATGCATGTTTTAGCTGAAGGAAGAATACCTTAAACCTGGGTAGTTGAAACCCGTGGAATGGGTACCATGCAATATGACTTCAAAGGGTCTTCATTTGCTCACCGAACCTCTCCAATCCTATCACTGCTGCGTTTATGTCCCTGTACACATGCTTGATTCTCTTTCGGAGACATAGCAATCCATAGGTTTTAAGATACTTAAGAGTCAGGTACATTCTTAGGCGTTTAATATGCGGTGTTGAGTCCATTTCGTTGAGCAAGGAGTAGCTCTTGTCTATTCCATATTTGGCTTAAGGAACTTTATCTGTGCTCATTTCAATCTCTGGTTTTATGCAGCACCCCAACTCACCTTTCCCCTTAAACAAGCATAAGTTGGTTTTCTAAATTTGAGACCCTGTTCTGTTCTGTAATTCAGTTCCTGTGTAGCCAAGTTTACATTCCGTGTATTACTGATATCTTATGATGTTTCTATTTCTGTGTGACTTATTTCAGTTAGAATCATCGTACCTGAATCCACTCATTGTGCTGCTACGGGCCTGATGACATAGATTTCACTGCTGAGTGATACTGCATTGTACGTAAGTACCACAAGTTCTTTATCCATTTTTCACTTTCTGTGATATTGAACTTGTACGGTAAACGAGGTTCTTGTAAACAGAGGCGTCCCAAACATTGGGGTGGCTGTATCTTTTTGATTTTAATTTCCCTAAGCTATAGGACCATAAGTGGAAGTGCCCTAGGCTCTGTTGCTTTGTTTTTTAGATGTTTCAGGAAACACCATACACTTCTCCCGAGTGTCTGTTGGCAATTTACATCCCGCCCATCAGCATAACAAGGCTCCCAGTTCTCCATGGCCTGTCCTGCCTTTCTGGATTTTACACTTTTTTCAGATGGCCCTTTTGACCGGGGGAAAGTGAGACTTCATTGTAGTGCAGATTTCCTTTGCAAGCTTGCTTGGTTGGCCAAAAAGGGCGTATGCGTTTTTTCCTGAATATATTCAGGAAAAAACGCATACGCCCTTTTTGGCCAAGTGCATCATTGTGGACGTTCTGCCTCTTTTCCTATGCTTTCAATGCAATTCCAGTCTACCTCCTGAAATCGGTTTCCTGCAATTCTGCCCCGCTTTCAAGTCCTCTTGGCAGCCTTACTTCAGTATATTTTTGGACGATAGTTGTCATTTATAACTCTGCAGGTTTGTGAATTACAGTGCCCATGAGCTCCTTTCTTCAACTCGTTTTCTTGTGAGCTGGCCGCAACACCGCAGGATGGCTTCAGGCCCTAATCTGGTTCCGGCACGGCACGCTGAGCCTTTGGTTATTTCCTCTTCCTGGTGGGAAATGAGAGTTAAATTTGCCCGTCCAGACACCTCCAGCTAGTCTCTCATTGGTTCTCGCTATTCCTGTTCATCTTCCGCAGAAATTGCAAACTGGGCCAAACAGGAGGTTAAAGGGACTGACTCTCCAAGTCGGGAGAGTGTTAGTAAAGCATCTGGAATGTTGCACCCGAGTACCAGGGTACGAAAACTGAGACATATTTGAACACGTCTCCCGATCACATGGTTGATCATACTCTAGGTTCCACATGCATGTTTTAGCTGAAGGAAGAATACCTTAAACCTGGGTAGTTGAAACCCGTGGAATGGGTACCATGCAATATGACTTCAAAGGGTCTTCATTTGCTCACCGAACCTCTCCAATCCTATCACTGCTGCGTTTATGTCCCTGTACACATGCTTGATTCTCTTTCGGAGACATAGCAATCCATAGGTTTTAAGATACTTAAGAGTCAGGTACATTCTTAGGCGTTTAATATGCGGTGTTGAGTCCATTTCGTTGAGCAAGGAGTAGCTCTTGTCTATTCCATATTTGGCTTAAGGAACTTTATCTGTGCTCATTTCAATCTCTGGTTTTATGCAGCACCCCAACTCACCTTTCCCCTTAAACAAGCATAAGTTGGTTTTCTAAATTTGAGACCCTGTTCTGTTCTGTAATTCAGTTCCTGTGTAGCCAAGTTTACATTCCGTGTATTACTGATATCTTATGATGTTTCTTTTTCTGTGTGACTTATTTCAGTTAGAATCATTGTACCTGAATCCACTCATTGTGCTGCTACGGGCCTGATGACATAGATTTCACTGCTGAGTGATACTGCATTGTACGTAAGTACCACAAGTTCTTTATCCATTTTTCACTTTCTGTGATATTGAACTTGTACGGTAAACGAGGTTCTTGTAAACAGAGGCGTCCCAAACATTGGGGTGGCTGTATCTTTTTGATTTTAATTTCCCTAAGCTATAGGACCATAAGTGGAAGTGCCCTAGGCTCTGTTGCTTTGTTTTTTAGATGTTTCAGGAAACACCATACACTTCTCCCGAGTGTCTGTTGGCAATTTACATCCCGCCCATCAGCATAACAAGGCTCCCAGTTCTCCATGGCCTGTCCTGCCTTTCTGGATTTTACACTTTTTTCAGATGGCCCTTTTGACCGGGGGGAAGTGAGACTTCATTGTAGTGCAGATTTCCTTTGCAAGCTTGCTTGGTTGGCCAAAAAGGGCGTATGCGTTTTTTCCTGAATATATTCAGGAAAAAACGCATACGCCCTTTTTGGCCAAGTGCATCATTGTGGACGTTCTGCCTCTTTTCCTATGCTTTCAATGCAATTCCAGTCTACCTCCTGAAATCGGTTTCCTGCAATTCTGCCCCGCTTTCAAGTCCTCTTGGCAGCCTTACTTCAGTATATTTTTGGACGATAGCTGTCATTTATAACTCTGCAGGTTTGTGAATTACAGTGCCCCTGAGCTCCTTTCTTCAACTCGTTTTCTTGTGAGCTGGCCGCAACACCGCAGGATGGCTTCAGGCCCTAATCTGGTTCCGGCACGGCACGCTGAGCCTTTGGTTATTTCCTCTTCCTGGTGGGAAATGAGAGTTAAATTTGCCCGTCCAGACACCTCCAGCTAGTCTCTCATTGGTTCTCGCTATTCCTGTTCATCTTCCGCAGAAATTGCAAACTGGGCCAAACAGGAGGTTAAAGGGACTGACTCTCCAAGTCGGGAGAGTGTTAGTAAAGCGTCTGGAATGTTGCACCCGAGTACCAGGGTACGAAAACTGAGACATATTTGAACACGTCTCCCGATCACATGGTTGATCATACTCTAGGTTCCACATGCATGTTTTAGCTGAAGGAAGAATACCTTAAACCTGGGTAGTTGAAACCCGTGGAATGGGTACCATGCAATATGACTTCAAAGGGTCTTCATTTGCTCACCGAACCTCTCCAATCCTATCACTGCTGCGTTTATGTCCCTGTACACGTGCTTGATTCTCTTTCGGAGACATAGCAATCCATAGGTTTTAAGATACTTAAGAGTCAGGTACATTCTTAGGCGTTTAATATGCGGTGTTGAGTCCATTTCGTTGAGCAAGGAGTAGCTCTTGTCTATTCCATATTTGGCTTAAGGAACTTTATCTGTGCTCATTTCAATCTCTGGTTTTATGCAGCACCCCAACTCACCTTTACCCTTAAACAAGCATAAGTTGGTTTTCTAAATTTGAGACCCTGTTCTGTTCTGTAATTCAGTTCCTGTGTAGCCAAGTTTACATTCCGTGTATTACTGATATCTTATGATGTTTCTTTTTCTGTGTGACTTATTTCAGTTAGAATCATCGTACCTGAATCCACTCATTGTGCTGCTACGGGCCTGATGACATAGATTTCACTGCTGAGTGATACTGCATTGTACGTAAGTACCACAAGTTCTTTATCCATTTTTCACTTTCTGTGATATTGAACTTGTACGGTAAACGAGGTTCTTGTAAACAGAGGCGTCCCAAACATTGGGGTGGCTGTATCTTTTTGATTTTAATTTCCCTAAGCTATAGGACCATAAGTGGAAGTGCCCTAGGCTCTGTTGCTTTGTTTTTTAGATGTTTCAGGAAACACCATACACTTCTCCCGAGTGTCTGTTAGCAATTTACATCCCGCCCATCAGCATAACAAGGCTCCCAGTTCTCCATGGCCTGTCCTGCCTTTCTGGATTTTACACTTTTTTCAGATGGCCCTTTTGACCGGGGGGAAGTGAGACTTCATTGTAGTGCAGATTTCCTTTGCAAGCTTGCTTGGTTGGCCAAAAACGGCGTATGCGTTTTTTCCTGAATATATTCAGGAAAAAACGCATACGCCCTTTTTGGCCAAGTGCATCATTGTGGACGTTCTGCCTCTTTTCCTATGCTTTCAATGCAATTCCAGTCTACCTCCTGAAATCGGTTTCCTGCAATTCTGCCCCGCTTTCAAGTCCTCTTGGCAGCCTTACTTCAGTATATTTTTGGACGATAGTTGTCATTTATAACTCTGCAGGTTTGTGAATTACAGTGCCCCTGAGCTCCTTTCTTCAACTCGTTTTCTTGTGAGCTGGCCGCAACACCGCAGGATGGCTTCAGGCCCTAATCTGGTTCCGGCACGGCACGCTGAGCCTTTGGTTATTTCCTCTTCCTGGTGGGAAATGAGAGTTAAATTTGCCCGTCCAGACACCTCCAGCTAGTCTCTCATTGGTTCTCGCTATTCCTGTTCATCTTCCGCAGAAATTGCAAACTGGGCCAAACAGGAGGTTAAAGGGACTGACTCTCCAAGTCGGGAGAGTGTTAGTAAAGCATCTGGAATGTTGCACCCGAGTACCAGGGTACGAAAACTGAGACATATTTGAACACGTCTCCCGATCACATGGTTGATCATACTCTAGGTTCCACATGCATGTTTTAGCTGAAGGAAGAATACCTTAAACCTGGGTAGTTGAAACCCGTGGAATGGGTACCATGCAATATGACTTCAAAGGGTCTTCATTTGCTCACCGAACCTCTCCAATCCTATCACTGCTGCGTTTATGTCCCTGTACACATGCTTGATTCTCTTTCGGAGACATAGCAATCCATAGGTTTTAAGATACTTAAGAGTCAGGTACATTCTTAGGCGTTTAATATGCGGTGTTGAGTCCATTTCGTTGAGCAAGGAGTAGCTCTTGTCTATTCCATATTTGGCTTAAGGAACTTTATCTGTGCTCATTTCAATCTCTGGTTTTATGCAGCACCCCAACTCACCTTTCCCCTTAAACAAGCATAAGTTGGTTTTCTAAATTTGAGACCCTGTTCTGTTCTGTAATTCAGTTCCTGTGTAGCCAAGTTTACATTCCGTGTATTACTGATATCTTATGATGTTTCTTTTTCTGTGTGACTTATTTCAGTTAGAATCATTGTACCTGAATCCACTCATTGTGCTGCTACGGGCCTGATGACATAGATTTCACTGCTGAGTGATACTGCATTGTACGTAAGTACCACAAGTTCTTTATCCATTTTTCACTTTCTGTGATATTGAACTTGTACGGTAAACGAGGTTCTTGTAAACAGAGGCGTCCCAAACATTGGGGTGGCTGTATCTTTTTGATTTTAATTTCCCTAAGCTATAGGACCATAAGTGGAAGTGCCCTAGGCTCTGTTGCTTTGTTTTTTAGATGTTTCAGGAAACACCATACACTTCTCCCGAGTGTCTGTTGGCAATTTACATCCCGCCCATCAGCATAACAAGGCTCCCAGTTCTCCATGGCCTGTCCTGCCTTTCTGGATTTTACACTTTTTTCAGATGGCCCTTTTGACCGGGGGGAAGTGAGACTTCATTGTAGTGCAGATTTCCTTTGCAAGCTTGCTTGGTTGGCCAAAAAGGGCGTATGCGTTTTTTCCTGAATATATTCAGGAAAAAACGCATACGCCCTTTTTGGCCAAGTGCATCATTGTGGACGTTCTGCCTCTTTTCCTATGCTTTCAATGCAATTCCAGTCTACCTCCTGAAATCGGTTTCCTGCAATTCTGCCCCGCTTTCAAGTCCTCTTGGCAGCCTTACTTCAGTATATTTTTGGACGATAGCTGTCATTTATAACTCTGCAGGTTTGTGAATTACAGTGCCCCTGAGCTCCTTTCTTCAACTCGTTTTCTTGTGAGCTGGCCGCAACACCGCAGGATGGCTTCAGGCCCTAATCTGGTTCCGGCACGGCACGCTGAGCCTTTGGTTAGTTCCTCTTCCTGGTGGGAAATGAGAGTTAAATTTGCCCGTCCAGACACCTCCAGCTAGTCTCTCATTGGTTCTCGCTATTCCTGTTCATCTTCCGCAGAAATTGCAAACTGGGCCAAACAGGAGGTTAAAGGGACTGACTCTCCAAGTCGGGAGAGTGTTAGTAAAGCGTCTGGAATGTTGCACCCGAGTACCAGGGTACGAAAACTGAGACATATTTGAACACGTCTCCCGATCACATGGTTGATCATACTCTAGGTTCCACATGCATGTTTTAGCTGAAGGAAGAATACCTTAAACCTGGGTAGTTGAAACCCGTGGAATGGGTACCATGCAATATGACTTCAAAGGGTCTTCATTTGCTCACCGAACCTCTCCAATCCTATCACTGCTGCGTTTATGTCCCTGTACACGTGCTTGATTCTCTTTCGGAGACATAGCAATCCATAGGTTTTAAGATACTTAAGAGTCAGGTACATTCTTAGGCGTTTAATATGCGGTGTTGAGTCCATTTCGTTGAGCAAGGAGTAGCTCTTGTCTATTCCATATTTGGCTTAAGGAACTTTATCTGTGCTCATTTCAATCTCTGGTTTTATGCAGCACCCCAACTCACCTTTACCCTTAAACAAGCATAAGTTGGTTTTCTAAATTTGAGACCCTGTTCTGTTCTGTAATTCAGTTCCTGTGTAGCCAAGTTTACATTCCGTGTATTACTGATATCTTATGATGTTTCTTTTTCTGTGTGACTTATTTCAGTTAGAATCATCGTACCTGAATCCACTCATTGTGCTGCTACGGGCCTGATGACATAGATTTCACTGCTGAGTGATACTGCATTGTACGTAAGTACCACAAGTTCTTTATCCATTTTTCACTTTCTGTGATATTGAACTTGTACGGTAAACGAGGTTCTTGTAAACAGAGGCGTCCCAAACATTGGGGTGGCTGTATCTTTTTGATTTTAATTTCCCTAAGCTATAGGACCATAAGTGGAAGTGCCCTAGGCTCTGTTGCTTTGTTTTTTAGATGTTTCAGGAAACACCATACACTTCTCCCGAGTGTCTGTTAGCAATTTACATCCCGCCCATCAGCATAACAAGGCTCCCAGTTCTCCATGGCCTGTCCTGCCTTTCTGGATTTTACACTTTTTTCAGATGGCCCTTTTGACCGGGGGGAAGTGAGACTTCATTGTAGTGCAGATTTCCTTTGCAAGCTTGCTTGGTTGGCCAAAAACGGCGTATGCGTTTTTTCCTGAATATATTCAGGAAAAAACGCATACGCCCTTTTTGGCCAAGTGCATCATTGTGGACGTTCTGCCTCTTTTCCTATGCTTTCAATGCAATTCCAGTCTACCTCCTGAAATCGGTTTCCTGCAATTCTGCCCCGCTTTCAAGTCCTCTTGGCAGCCTTACTTCAGTATATTTTTGGACGATAGTTGTCATTTATAACTCTGCAGGTTTGTGAATTACAGTGCCCCTGAGCTCCTTTCTTCAACTCGTTTTCTTGTGAGCTGGCCGCAACACCGCAGGATGGCTTCAGGCCCTAATCTGGTTCCGGCACGGCACGCTGAGCCTTTGGTTATTTCCTCTTCCTGGTGGGAAATGAGAGTTAAATTTGCCCGTCCAGACACCTCCAGCTAGTCTCTCATTGGTTCTCGCTATTCCTGTTCATCTTCCGCAGAAATTGCAAACTGGGCCAAACAGGAGGTTAAAGGGACTGACTCTCCAAGTCGGGAGAGTGTTAGTAAAGCATCTGGAATGTTGCACCCGAGTACCAGGGTACGAAAACTGAGACATATTTGAACACGTCTCCCGATCACATGGTTGATCATACTCTAGGTTCCACATGCATGTTTTAGCTGAAGGAAGAATACCTTAAACCTGGGTAGTTGAAACCCGTGGAATGGGTACCATGCAATATGACTTCAAAGGGTCTTCATTTGCTCACCGAACCTCTCCAATCCTATCACTGCTGCGTTTATGTCCCTGTACACATGCTTGATTCTCTTTCGGAGACATAGCAATCCATAGGTTTTAAGATACTTAAGAGTCAGGTACATTCTTAGGCGTTTAATATGCGGTGTTGAGTCCATTTCGTTGAGCAAGGAGTAGCTCTTGTCTATTCCATATTTGGCTTAAGGAACTTTATCTGTGCTCATTTCAATCTCTGGTTTTATGCAGCACCCCAACTCACCTTTCCCCTTAAACAAGCATAAGTTGGTTTTCTAAATTTGAGACCCTGTTCTGTTCTGTAATTCAGTTCCTGTGTAGCCAAGTTTACATTCCGTGTATTACTGATATCTTATGATGTTTCTTTTTCTGTGTGACTTATTTCAGTTAGAATCATTGTACCTGAATCCACTCATTGTGCTGCTACGGGCCTGATGACATAGATTTCACTGCTGAGTGATACTGCATTGTACGTAAGTACCACAAGTTCTTTATCCATTTTTCACTTTCTGTGATATTGAACTTGTACGGTAAACGAGGTTCTTGTAAACAGAGGCGTCCCAAACATTGGGGTGGCTGTATCTTTTTGATTTTAATTTCCCTAAGCTATAGGACCATAAGTGGAAGTGCCCTAGGCTCTGTTGCTTTGTTTTTTAGATGTTTCAGGAAACACCATACACTTCTCCCGAGTGTCTGTTGGCAATTTACATCCCGCCCATCAGCATAACAAGGCTCCCAGTTCTCCATGGCCTGTCCTGCCTTTCTGGATTTTACACTTTTTTCAGATGGCCCTTTTGACCGGGGGGAAGTGAGACTTCATTGTAGTGCAGATTTCCTTTGCAAGCTTGCTTGGTTGGCCAAAAAGGGCGTATGCGTTTTTTCCTGAATATATTCAGGAAAAAACGCATACGCCCTTTTTGGCCAAGTGCATCATTGTGGACGTTCTGCCTCTTTTCCTATGCTTTCAATGCAATTCCAGTCTACCTCCTGAAATCGGTTTCCTGCAATTCTGCCCCGCTTTCAAGTCCTCTTGGCAGCCTTACTTCAGTATATTTTTGGACGATAGCTGTCATTTATAACTCTGCAGGTTTGTGAATTACAGTGCCCCTGAGCTCCTTTCTTCAACTCGTTTTCTTGTGAGCTGGCCGCAACACCGCAGGATGGCTTCAGGCCCTAATCTGGTTCCGGCACGGCACGCTGAGCCTTTGGTTATTTCCTCTTCCTGGTGGGAAATGAGAGTTAAATTTGCCCGTCCAGACACCTCCAGCTAGTCTCTCATTGGTTCTCGCTATTCCTGTTCATCTTCCGCAGAAATTGCAAACTGGGCCAAACAGGAGGTTAAAGGGACTGACTCTCCAAGTCGGGAGAGTGTTAGTAAAGCGTCTGGAATGTTGCACCCGAGTACCAGGGTACGAAAACTGAGACATATTTGAACACGTCTCCCGATCACATGGTTGATCATACTCTAGGTTCCACATGCATGTTTTAGCTGAAGGAAGAATACCTTAAACCTGGGTAGTTGAAACCCGTGGAATGGGTACCATGCAATATGACTTCAAAGGGTCTTCATTTGCTCACCGAACCTCTCCAATCCTATCACTGCTGCGTTTATGTCCCTGTACACGTGCTTGATTCTCTTTCGGAGACATAGCAATCCATAGGTTTTAAGATACTTAAGAGTCAGGTACATTCTTAGGCGTTTAATATGCGGTGTTGAGTCCATTTCGTTGAGCAAGGAGTAGCTCTTGTCTATTCCATATTTGGCTTAAGGAACTTTATCTGTGCTCATTTCAATCTCTGGTTTTATGCAGCACCCCAACTCACCTTTACCCTTAAACAAGCATAAGTTGGTTTTCTAAATTTGAGACCCTGTTCTGTTCTGTAATTCAGTTCCTGTGTAGCCAAGTTTACATTCCGTGTATTACTGATATCTTATGATGTTTCTTTTTCTGTGTGACTTATTTCAGTTAGAATCATCGTACCTGAATCCACTCATTGTGCTGCTACGGGCCTGATGACATAGATTTCACTGCTGAGTGATACTGCATTGTACGTAAGTACCACAAGTTCTTTATCCATTTTTCACTTTCTGTGATATTGAACTTGTACGGTAAACGAGGTTCTTGTAAACAGAGGCGTCCCAAACATTGGGGTGGCTGTATCTTTTTGATTTTAATTTCCCTAAGCTATAGGACCATAAGTGGAAGTGCCCTAGGCTCTGTTGCTTTGTTTTTTAGATGTTTCAGGAAACACCATACACTTCTCCCGAGTGTCTGTTAGCAATTTACATCCCGCCCATCAGCATAACAAGGCTCCCAGTTCTCCATGGCCTGTCCTGCCTTTCTGGATTTTACACTTTTTTCAGATGGCCCTTTTGACCGGGGGGAAGTGAGACTTCATTGTAGTGCAGATTTCCTTTGCAAGCTTGCTTGGTTGGCCAAAAACGGCGTATGCGTTTTTTCCTGAATATATTCAGGAAAAAACGCATACGCCCTTTTTGGCCAAGTGCATCATTGTGGACGTTCTGCCTCTTTTCCTATGCTTTCAATGCAATTCCAGTCTACCTCCTGAAATCGGTTTCCTGCAATTCTGCCCCGCTTTCAAGTCCTCTTGGCAGCCTTACTTCAGTATATTTTTGGACGATAGTTGTCATTTATAACTCTGCAGGTTTGTGAATTACAGTGCCCCTGAGCTCCTTTCTTCAACTCGTTTTCTTGTGAGCTGGCCGCAACACCGCAGGATGGCTTCAGGCCCTAATCTGGTTCCGGCACGGCACGCTGAGCCTTTGGTTATTTCCTCTTCCTGGTGGGAAATGAGAGTTAAATTTGCCCGTCCAGACACCTCCAGCTAGTCTCTCATTGGTTCTCGCTATTCCTGTTCATCTTCCGCAGAAATTGCAAACTGGGCCAAACAGGAGGTTAAAGGGACTGACTCTCCAAGTCGGGAGAGTGTTAGTAAAGCGTCTGGAATGTTGCACCCGAGTACCAGGGTACGAAAACTGAGACATATTTGAACACGTCTCCC
Source organism: Globicephala melas (assembly GCF_963455315.2). NCBI lineage: Eukaryota > Metazoa > Chordata > Mammalia > Artiodactyla > Delphinidae > Globicephala > Globicephala melas. The sequence goes on along the minus strand of NW_027207556.1, from coordinate 190,869 downwards.
GATCACATGGTTGATCATACTCTAGGTTCCACATGCATGTTTTAGCTGAAGGAAGAATACCTTAAACCTGGGTAGTTGAAACCCGTGGAATGGGTACCATGCAATATGACTTCAAAGGGTCTTCATTTGCTCACCGAACCTCTCCAATCCTATCACTGCTGCGTTTATGTCCCTGTACACATGCTTGATTCTCTTTCGGAGACATAGCAATCCATAGGTTTTAAGATACTTAAGAGTCAGGTACATTCTTAGGCGTTTAATATGCGGTGTTGAGTCCATTTCGTTGAGCAAGGAGTAGCTCTTGTCTATTCCATATTTGGCTTAAGGAACTTTATCTGTGCTCATTTCAATCTCTGGTTTTATGCAGCACCCCAACTCACCTTTACCCTTAAACAAGCATAAGTTGGTTTTCTAAATTTGAGACCCTGTTCTGTTCTGTAATTCAGTTCCTGTGTAGCCAAGTTTACATTCCGTGTATTACTGATATCTTATGATGTTTCTTTTTCTGTGTGACTTATTTCAGTTAGAATCATCGTACCTGAATCCACTCATTGTGCTGCTACGGGCCTGATGACATAGATTTCACTGCTGAGTGATACTGCATTGTACGTAAGTACCACAAGTTCTTTATCCATTTTTCACTTTCTGTGATATTGAACTTGTACGGTAAACGAGGTTCTTGTAAACAGAGGCGTCCCAAACATTGGGGTGGCTGTGTCTTTTTGATTTTAATTTCCCTAAGCTATAGGACCATAAGTGGAAGTGCCCTAGGCTCTGTTGCTTTGTTTTTTAGATGTTTCAGGAAACACCATACACTTCTCCCGAGTGTCTGTTGGCAGTTTACATCCCGCCCATCAGCATAACAAGGCTCCCAGTTCTCCATGGCCTGTCCTGCCTTTCTGGATTTTACACTTTTTTCAGATGGCCCTTTTGACCGGGGGGAAGTGAGACTTCATTGTAGTGCAGATTTCCTTTGCAAGCTTGCTTGGTTGGCCAAAAAGGGCGTATGCGTTTTTTCCTGAATATATTCAGGAAAAAACGCATACGCCCTTTTTGGCCAAGTGCATCATTGTGGACGTTCTGCCTCTTTTCCTATGCTTTCAATGCAATTCCAGTCTACCTCCTGAAATCGGTTTCCTGCAATTCTGCCCCGCTTTCAAGTCCTCTTGGCAGCCTTACTTCAGTATATTTTTGGACGATAGTTGTCATTTATAACTCTGCAGGTTTGTGAATTACAGTGCCCATGAGCTCCTTTCTTCAACTCGTTTTCTTGTGAGTTGGCCGCAACACCGCAGGATGGCTTCAGGCCCTAATCTGGTTCCGGCACGGCACGCTGAGCCTTTGGTTATTTCCTCTTCCTGGTGGGAAATGAGAGTTAAATTTGCCCGTCCAGACACCTCCAGCTAGTCTCTCATTGGTTCTCGCTATTCCTGTTCATCTTCCGCAGAAATTGCAAACTGGGCCAAACAGGAGGTTAAAGGGACTGACTCTCCAAGTCGGGAGAGTGTTAGTAAAGCGTCTGGAATGTTGCACCCGAGTACCAGGGTACGAAAACTGAGACATATTTGAACACGTCTCCCGATCACATGGTTGATCATACTCTAGGTTCCACATGCATGTTTTAGCTGAAGGAAGAATACCTTAAACCTGGGTAGTTGAAACCCGTGGAATGGGTACCATGCAATATGACTTCAAAGGGTCTTCATTTGCTCACCGAACCTCTCCAATCCTATCACTGCTGCGTTTATGCCCCTGTACACACGCTTGATTCTCTTTTGGAGACATAGCAATCCATAGGTTTTAAGGTACTTACTAGTCACGTACATTCTTAGGCGTTTAATATGGGGTGTTGAGTCCATTTCGTTGAGCAAGGAGTAGCTCTTGTCTGTTCCATATTTAGCTTAAGGAACTTTATCTGTGCTCATTTCAATCTCTGGTTTTATGCAGCACCCCAACTCACCTTTCCCCTTAAGCAAGCATAAGTTGGTTTTCTAAATTTGAGACCCTGTTCTGTTTTGTAATTCAGTTCCTCTGTAGCCAAGTTTACATTCCATGTATTAGTGATATTTTTTGATATTTCTTTTTCTGTGTGACTTATTTCAGTTAGAATCACCATACCCGAATCCACTCATTGTGCTGCTACGGGCCTGGTGACATTGATTTCATTGCTGAGTGATATTGCATTGTACATGAGTACCTCAACTTCTTTCTCCATTTTTCACTTTCTGTGATATTGAACTTGTACTGTAAACGAGGTTGTTGTAAACAGAGCCGTCCCAAACTTTGGGGTGGCTGTGTCTTTTTGATTTTAATTTCCCTAAACTATAGGACCATAAGTGGAAGTGCCCTAGGCTCTGTTGCTTGGTTTTTTAGATGTTTCAGGAAACACCATACACTTCTCCGGAGTGGCTGTTGGCAATTTACATCCCGCCCATCAGCATAACAAGGCTCCCAGTTCTCCATGGCCTGTCCTGCCTTTCTGGATTTTACACTTTTTTCAGATGGCCCTTTTGACCGGGGGGAAGTGAGACTTCATTGTAGTGCAGATTTCCTTTGCAAGCTTGCTTGGTTGGCCAAAAAGGGCGTATAGTTTTTTTCCTGAATATATTCAGGAAAAAACGCATACGCGCTTTTTGGCCAAGTGCATTCTTGTGGACCTTCTGCCTCTTTTCCTATGCTTTCAAAGCAATTCCAGTCTACATCCTGAAATTGGTTTCCTGCAATTCTGCCCCGCTTCAACTCCTTTTGGCAGCCTTACTTCAGTATATATTTGGACGATAGCTGTCATTTATAACTCTGCAGGTTTGTGAATTACAGTGCCCCTGAGCTCCTTTCTTCAACTCGCTTTCTTGTGAGCTGGCCGCAACACCGTAGGATGGCTTCAGGCCCTAATCTGGTTCCGGCACGGCACGCTGAGCCTTTGGTTATTTCCTCTTCCTGGTGGGAAATGAGAGTTAAATTTGCCCGTCCAGACACCTCCAGCTAGTCTCTCATTGGTTCTCGCTATTCCTGTTCATCTTCCGCAGAAATTGCAAACTGGGCCAAACAGGAGGTTAAAGGGACTGACTCTCCAAGTCAGGAGAGTGTTAGTAAAGCGTCTGGAATGTTGCACCCGAGTACCAGGGTACGAAAACTGAGACATATTTGAACACGTCTCCCGATCACATGGTTGATCATACTCTAGGTTCCACATGCATGTTTTAGCTGAAGGAAGAATACCTTAAACCTGGGTAGTTGAAACCCGTGGAATGGGTACCATGCAATATGACTTCAAAGGGTCTTCATTTGCTCACCGAACCTCTCCAATCCTATCACTGCTGTGTTTATGCCCCTGTACACACGCTTGATTCTCTTTCAGACATAGCCATCCATACGTTTTAAGATTCTTACTAGTCAGGTATATTCTTAGGCGTTTAATATGGGGTGTTGAGTCCATTTCGTTGAGCAAGGAGTAGCTCTTGTCTATTACATATTTGGCTTATAGAACGTTATCTGTGCTCATTTCAATCTCTGGTTTTATGCAGCACCCCAACTCACCTTTACCCTTAAGCAAGCATAAGTTGGTTTTCTAAATTGGAGACCCTGTTCTGTTCTGTAATTCAGTTCCTGTGTAGCCAAGTTTACATTCCGTGTATTACTGATATCTTATGATGTTTCTTTTTCTGTGTGACTTATTTCAGTTAGAATCATCATACCTGAATCCACTCATTGTGCTGCTAAGGGCCTGATGACATAGATTTCATTGCTGAGTTATATTGCCTTGTATGTAAGTACCACAACTTCTTTATCCATTTTTCACTTTCTGTGATATTGAACTTGTACCGTAAACGAGGTTCTTGTAAACAGAGCCGTCCCAAACTTTGGGGTGGCTGTGTCTTTTTAATTTTAATTTCCCTAATCTATAGGACCATAAGTGGAAGTGCCCTAGGCTCTGTTGCTTTGTTTTTTAGATGTTTCAGGAAACACCATACACTTCTCCAGAGTGGCTGTTGGCAATTTACATCCCGCCCATCAGCATAAGAAGGCTCCCAGTTCTCCATACCCTGTCGTGCTTTTATGGATTTTACACTTTTTTCAGATGGCCCTTTTGACCAGGTGGAAGTGAGACTTCATTGTAGTGCACATTTCCTTTGCAAGCTTGCTTGGTTGGCCAAAAAGTGTGTATGCGTTTTTTCCTGAATATATTCAGGAAAAAACACATACGCCCTTTTTGGCCAAGTGCATCATTGTCGAGGTTCTGACTCTCTTCATATGTTTTCAATGCAATTCCAGTCTACCTCCTGAAATCGGTTTCCTGCAATTCTGCCTTGCTTTCAATGTCTCTTCATAGCCTTACCTCAATATATTTTTTGAAAATAGTTGGCCTTTATAACTGCAGGATTTGAATTGCAGTGGCCCTTAGCCCCACTTTTCAGCTCTTATTTTTGTGGTCTTGCCCCATAACCACAGGATTTCTTGAAGCCCTATTTTTCTTCTGGGGCACCTTGCTGTGCCTTTGGTTAATTCTTCTTACTGATGTGGCATTAGAGTGACATGTGCCCATTTAACCGCTACAGCTTGTTTCTCACTGGTTCCCCCTATTCCCATTCATCCTCCACACTAACTGCAGACTGTGCGATACCAGAACTTAAAGGCATTGACTCCTTGTGGGGATGTTGTTAGTAAAGCGGCTGGAATGTCGATCCGCAGCCCCAGGAGAGGAAAAATGAGGTGCGTTTTAGAAACCTTTCCCGATCATATGGTATACCAGTCACTGGGTTTCCCAAGCATGGTTTAGCTGTAGGAAGATTCCCTTCAACCTGGAGTGTTGGGACCCTTGGACTGAGTAGCATGAAGTATTGCATTAAACTTTCGGCAGTTGCTCACCAAAGCTCACCAATCCTCTCAGCCCCAAGTGTCCAGCTTTATGTCTTATCCAGCTGTGGGTTTATATGTGGTCAATCCAGGTTGCATCACAGCCCCTGAGCGAATTTTGTAAGAATTTTTCTCTCTTTCATTGTTTCAGCGTTTTCTTTTTAAAATTTATTTCTATAATGGGGTTTAGCTCATTTTCACTGCTGTGTTTGTGCCGCTCTGCACACACTTGATTCCCTTATGGAGATATATCAATACATGGGTTTTAAGATTCTTATTACTCAGATATATTTCTCTGCGGTGTATAGGGTGTGTTGAGGCCAGTTCATTGAGCAAGGTGTAGATCTTGTCTAATACCTATTTGGTTTATTGAACGGTATCTGTGTTAATTTCAAACTCTGGTTTTATGCATCACCCCACCTCTCCTTTCCCCTTAAGCTGACATAAGTGTGTTTTCTAAATGTGAGACACTGTTCTGTTCTGTAATTCATTTCTTGTGCAGCCATATTTACCCTCCCTCTATAAGTGATATCTTATGATATGTTTCTTTTTCTGTTTGACTTATTTCAAGTAGTATTATCGGACCTAAATCCACTCTTTATCCTTCTACTAGCCTTATTACATTGATTTCATGGTGAAGAGATATTCCATTGTACATAAGTACCACATCTTCTTTATCCATTGTTCTCTTTCCTGGGATATTTAAGGTGTACTGAAGTTGAGGTTCTTGTAAACAGAGTAGCCCTAAACTGTGGTGTGCTTGTGTCTTGTTGATTTTTAGACTTCCCTAGATATACTCCCATGATTGGAAGTGTCCTATGCTCTGTAGCTCTGTTTTTTAGATGATTTAGGAACCACCATACACTTCTCCAGAGTGGCTCTCGGCAGTTCACACACTGCCCATCAGCGTATAAAGGCTCCCTGTTCTCCATGGCCTGTCCTGCCTTTCTGGATTTTACACTTTTTTAGGATGGCCCTTTTGACCGGTGGGAAGTGAGACTTCTTTGTTGTGCACATTTGCATTGCTTACTTGCTTCGTTGCCCATAAAGTGCGTATGCGTTTTTTCCTGGATATAATCAGGAAAAAACGCATACGCCCTTTTGGGCCAACTGCATCATTGTCGAAATTCTGCCACTTTTCATGTGCATTAAAGACGAGTCCAATCTATCTCTTGAAATCTGTTTCTTGCAATTCTGTCTTGCATTCAGATCCTCTTCTTTGCCTTACCTCAACATATTTTTGGACATTAGTTTTCATTTATAACTCTGCAGGTTTGTGAATTGCAGTGACCCTGAGCTCCATTTTTTAAGTTGCTCTTTTGTGAGCTGTCCTCAAACCCGCAGGATTGCTTCAGGCCCTATTTTGGCTCCGGCGAGGCAGGCTGAGCCTTTCTTTAATTCTTATTCTTAATGGGAAATTAGAGTGATATGTGCCCGTCCAAACCCCTACAACTATTCTCTCATTGGTTCCCCCTCTTCCCGTTCATCCTCCTCACAATTTGCAAAATGTGTGAAACAGAAGTTTAAATGTGCTGATTCTCCAAGTGGGGAGATTCTAAGTAACATGGCTGGAATGGTGAACAGGAGCACCAGGAGAGGATAAATGAGGTGCATTTTAGACACATCTCCCGATCACATGGTGTACAGTCCTCTGGGTTTTCCATGCATGTTTTAGCTGTAGGAAGATCCCTTGAACCTGCAGATTTGGGACCCATTGAATGGGTACCAGGTAGTATTACTTTAAAGGGTGTGCATTTCCTCACCCAACCTCACATTTCTCTTAGCGCAAACAGTTTCCAGCCTTATGTCTCATCCTGCTGTGGGTCTAGATGTGTTCAATCCATGTTGCATCACCGTCCCTGAGGAAAAGTTGTAAGAGGTTTTCTCTGTCTCTCTGTCGTTTATTTTTTTCAATTTATTACTATATTGGTTACAGCTGATTTTCAAAGCTCTGTTTCTTGCTGCTGTACATCCACTTGATTCACGTACAGAGAGTCATCAATAAATTCTTTTTCAGATTCTTACCAGTCGTATATATTCTTTTCCGGTGACTTGAGTGTGCTGAGTGCAGTTCTTTTAGCTACCGTGTAGGCCTTGTTGATTATCAGTTTGGTATTTGGAATGGTATCTTTGCTAATTTCAACCTCCTGGATGATGCCTCATCCCTCCCCACCTTTCCCGTTTAGCAGCCTTATGCGTGTTTTCTACATATTTGACTATGTTTTTGTTTTGTAATTTATTTCATGTGTAGCCATTTTGGATTCCACCTTTAAGTGATATCTTATGATATGTGTCTTTTTCTTTTTGAATTCTGTCACTTAGAATGATCATACGTAACTCCTCCGGAGTTGTTACAACTGGCCATATTTCATTGATTTCCAGGCTGAATAATATTCCACTCTACCTAAGTACCACATCTCTATCCATTTTTTCCCTCCAGAGACATTTAAGTTATATCCTAGTCGAGGATCTTTTAAACAGAGAGGGGGTAAACATTGGGGTGCCTGTGTCCTCTCGATTTTTGTTTTTCCCAAGATATACGCCCATGAGTGCAAGTGCCCTATGCTCTGTAGCTCATTTTTTAGATGCTTTAGTAAACACAATACACTTCTCCAGAATGGCCGTTGGCAATATACATTTCCACTATAAGTCTCACAGGGCTCCCTCTTCTCGTTGCCCTGTCCTGCATTTCTGTTGTTTACGCTTTATGAGGATGGCTCTTCTGACTGATGCGAAGTGATATCTTTTGTAGTATTGACTTCCAGTGCCCACCTGTTTGGTTGGCTAAAAAAGTGTATGCCCTTTTCTTGAATATATACAGAAAAAAACGCATACACCCTTTTTGGCCAACTGCAATGTTGGCAATGTTGGCAATGTTCAGCTCCTTTTCTTGTGCTTAATGGCGAGTCCTTTCTACCTCCTCAAATCCCTTTCCTGCCATTCTCCCTTGCTTACAAGTCCTTTTCTCTGACTTTCCTCAAGACATTTTTCAGTGATGGATATTTTCAACTCTGCAGTTTTGTGAATTTTACTGCCCCTGAGTTCCATTGTTCAACTTGTGTTTATGGGAACTGGCCACAAAGCAGCGGGATTTCCTCAAGCCCTATACTGTTTCCATGGGCAACCCTAGCCTTTGGTCAATTCGTCTTCCTGATTGGAAATTAGAGTGACATGTGCCTGTCTGAACACCTAGGACTTGTCTCTCATTGTTCCTCATCCTTCCGCTTCATCCTCTGGACAAATTCCAAACTGTACGCAACAGGATGTTGACAGTGCTGACATCTCCAAGTGGGGAGACTGTTAGTAAAGACGCTGGAGGGGTGAACCCGAGCACCAGGAGATGAGGAGATGAGATGCCTTTTCCAAACTCTTCCCGATCAGACGGTATACCATCCTCTGGGTGTGACAGACATGTTTTAGCAGTAGGAAGAGTCCCATTCATGTAAGGAGAACACCAGGGCTTTTTCAAAATCAGTGTCTCCCCGAAACCCAAACTGGGGAAGTTTTTAAGCTACGGCTACACATATGTTCATTAAGGGCCTTGGGAAGTAGGCAGAGTCCAAACTTTAGATGATTGAAGTCTTCAGGGTCAGAAGCACTCACCACCAGCTTCCCTTAGGCTACACTTTAACTATCATTGATAGATGATGTCAATAAAAATATCTATTCTTTTTCAGATTATTTCCCCTTATAGGTTATTGCAAAATGTTGAGTGTAGTTCCCTGTGCTATACAGTAGTTCCTTGTTGATGATCTATTTTATACATAGCAGTGTGTATGTGTTAATTCCAAACTGTTCATTTATCCCTCCTCCCACCTTTCCCCTTTGGTAATAATAAATTATAAGATTTTATACTTCTCAGAAATGGGGGAGCTGAAAGAGAGGTATCATTTTCAATGGAAAAGCATTTAAAACAAGATTGAAGGTTTAACCAAGATTATTAGATGTACATCCTTGGAAAGAAATCACTTCGTTTCTCTAATATTGACCTGACAAATAAGACAAACCTTTTCACTGAACTTGCTTATAAAAAGTGATGGAAATATCAGATGGAAGTGTTAGAAACATCTTATTTTACCCGAGCCTTATACACTGTTCTATGTTAACTACAGTTTGGCTCACACATCTGTTCATTGAGGTTACAATAGTCTCAATTTCTGTTACTGATCCTCCAGAGTGGACCCCAACAAGTGTCCCCCTGCCCAGTGTCATTGGGGCCAACAGATCGAGACTGAGTTTGGTTCACAAGCAAAGGAAACTTTATATTTTGATCAGAGAATGGAGAGGTGAGAGCATGCACTACCCCGTGGGCTGTGGGCTGGGCTGCTGTGTAGAGATCCTGTCAGAGTCAGTGGGAGGGAGGGAGGCGGCAGAGCTCTCGAGGGCCAGGTTGGCTGTAGCTCAGGCTCTATATCGTGGAGTCTGCACTGGGCCCCAGGAGCTGAGGTGTCGACCCAGCCATTCTGCACTAGGAAATCTGGTCTGAAGTGCCGGGTGTGGAACCTCTGCATGCGGGACCCTAGGAGCACGTGAAATTAGACAAAGCACAAAGGATAAAAAAGGTTAGACTTGACTTTATTGCCCAGATTCTATTTTTATCTCCCAGGGATTTTTAATGGGCTTTGCTGGGGACAAACCCCTCCTCTGCCTTTTGTCCCGTTCCTCATTCTTGGAGTGCTGAGGGTGCAGACCCTTCTTCTGTAACTGCTGAGTGCTGAGTTGGGAGCCCTCATACCCTGGGGCGAGGGTCAGAGCTTCTCCCCAGCAGCCTCCCGGTGACGTTGATTGTCCCCAGGACCCCTGCCTCCCTGCTCGTCCACCTGAGCACCAGCATTGGAAGTGTTATAGATTCTAATGACCTTTAAGGGTCCAGGAAAGAGATGTGCAGAGACGCTGTGGGGGCCGGTTTCACCCCGCCCCACATTTGTTCGGCCACCTTAGGCTGACCGTTTCTGCCAGCCTAGATGCTCTGACCAGTAGTCTGCGCTTTCTTCAATTAGGCCCCTGAATTAACGTACAAACAGCACCAGGTGTCAGAGCCCTGCCCGCTCAACTCCCAGACAGTCCAGGGTCAGTGGTGATAAGGACCATGATGGCTACTGAGTCAACAGCCTTTTGAAGTAAACAGGAGTCCAGCCGGTCTTATTGGCCACCATCATCACGGTGTCTGTAGGCTTTTCTATGGTGACAGTGTGGTATACTGTTCCCCCGCCAAGATTATTAGCTCCCCTCTGGGTGCAGTAAGTCCTGCAAGCAGTAGTCTACTCTTTTGGGACACACTCTTGTTGTTTTATGAGAGAAACTCCAGGTCAAGTGATGTTCACACGAGTCGTCATGGTGCCCTGTTGCCCCCGGTTATCTCTCTGGATGTTGGAGTTGGAGGGCCTCCTCACTCGAGGTCGGTGTGCCCACGGAGCGAACCCTGCAACTTCAGGGCATGGTTGGTGGTTAGGATCACCACGTGGGGTCCTTTTCCCTTAGGAGGGAGGTGGCCTTTTGGGCTGCTGATTTCCAGGTTTTTAGATACCGCCAGTATCTTGGCCAGATGTGGCAGTGGGCCAAGCTCCTTAGTGACCGTAGTTTATCCTACCTGGATGGCATTCTTGCATTGTTCCATTTCAAGTGATCCCAGTTTTTGCACTAATTCTCCAATGGCGATTCACCTTTCACCGGGAATGTAAAGGTCAAAGGGTTTAGCTAAATTAGGGAGTTCCAGGGCAAGGGTCTGAATTGACTGCTCTTTCCATTCTTGAAAGGCCACTTCTGGATTCTATTCAAAAGGATCATCATCTTTTCCTTTCAGTGTTTCATATAGAGGCCCAGCTAGTAGACTGTAGTTAGGGATCCAGAAGCAGCAAACCCTGGCCTCCCCAGGAACCCCTAAGCTGTCTTCTAGTTTTAGAAAGGGGTAAGGCTGAAAATGGTTTCTTCCCTTTCCTGGGATGGGCTTCTCTGACCTTGTGTGAGAATGAAGCCCAGGCAGGTCACCGCAGTCTGTGATATTTGAGCTTTTTCTTGGACAACTTCTATCCTTTATTGGCTTGGTAGTTCAGAGGCCTCCTTAGTAGGGCTGGCGATCAGAATGTCGTCTGCATATTGAAGGAGGGTTTCCTTTTCCAGAGGTAGAACTTTTAGGTCTTTAGCTAAGCTTTCCCCAAAGACGGTGTGGGAATTTTTGCACCCTTGGGGCCAGACGGCCCGGAAGTATTGTTTTAGTTGTATGTTGAGTCCTGCCACTCACAAGCCAAAATTTCTTGTGACTCTGGGACTAATGGAATACAAAAGACGGCATCATTGAAGACTAATACAGAATACCATGTCCTGGTGGTTGGTAGAATGACCAGCAGGGTGTAGGAATTAGGAGCAACTGGAGGTATATCCTCGGTGGCTTCACTGACTGTCCTGACATCCTTTACCAGGTCCCCAGCAGCCCATGGGGCTCTCGTGGTCAGACCAATCGCAGAATATGGAGCTCACCTGGGCAGGTACCCCACCCCCACCCCAGCCCACGGGGCTCTTGTGATCAGGCCCCTCCCAGGATACAGAGCTACCCTTGCAGGTACCGTGGCAGGGCTGGGCACACAGGAACCGTGCACATAGCCCTCATTGCAGAGCACCCCCAGCTCACCTGTCGCTCAGAGCTGACACAGAGCACCTCAGAGCAGGACTTGAACTAACAAACAGCAGCTGCGACAGGTCTGTGACCCTGGGCATCACTCCGTGAGGCCTCCCTCCACCTGGTCTTCCAGAGACTTCCACTGCACCCGGGGCACCAGGCCTCTGTCTCCAACCACCACCCACCCCTCCTTTCCCTGACTCCTGGGTTCCTCTCATTAGGAGAGGGTTTTCTTGAAGTTGTCTCCCACTCATGGGCCAGATAAAATGATTAGAAAACAAGCCAAAGCTGCAGCCCCTTGTCTATCCTGACTCTCAGGAGCCCACACCTGTTCCTTGGACCTGGCCGGTTCAGCAAGTTCCATTTTCTGCAACTGTGAGCCCCTGAGGGGTGATGATTGGCTGACCTGGGCAGCCTTACCGTGCCGGCCAGCCCTCCCCAGGTGTGCCTGGGTTGAGATCAATATAAATACCACTCCAGGCAGCAAGAGCCCCTGCAGCCGTGCCTGACGCCATTTTCTCTGCCCTGTCAGCAGTCTCGGGGCTGGGCTGGTGGGAGGGAGTGAGAGGCCACGGCTTTGTGGGTGGCCCAGTGTGAGTGGGGCTCTGCTGGACTTTCTGCAGCAGTTGCCAGGCTGCCACCTGCTAAAGAAGAGGATGTGTCACCCATACCTGCTGCTGGAATTTCTCCCTGGGCAGAGGTGAGGAAGGAAAAAAGCAGTGGGGGCAGGGACAGGACGGGTATCTCAGGCAGGGAAATGGAAATCTTCCAGAAGAGCACCCAGGGCCAGGACCATCCTGGCTGGCCTGCAGGCACCAAGTCGGCCGGCATGCTGTCACTCGTGTGGCTCTATGGCCCTTCCTCTAGGCTTTCAAGTCCTTGTATATATTCAGGTGTTTTACCTGGGACGGGTGGGAATAGTTCAGCAGCAACTGGCCTGGGGCTCAGCTCACGTTTACTCACAGATGCCTCGGCACGGTGCCCCAGCTTTGCAATGAGGACGCTTGTTGCGTGGGGGCTGCTGGCTGAATGGGAGACGATTCCCCACCACTGACCAACTTCAGAATTGTTTACAACTGGAGCAAGTGCCCTGATACGGTTTTCCTCTGTGTAACTGGTGGGTTCTGTGTTTTTTTCTCTTTTTCGTTTTTGGTTCAAGGTAGATTTTATTCCTCTTTTTTGTATTTACAGATATAAGCATGGAAATAATTTATTCATATAAATACATGTATGTGCAGGGAATAATTGTTTTTTCTGTTTTATTTTTTAAATTTTATTTCTTTTTAATTTTGAATTTTATTTTATATTTTTATACAGCAGGTTCTTATTGGTTATCTATTTTATACATATAAATGTATACATGCCAATCCCAGTCTCTCAACTCCTCCCACCACCACCCCCCCAACAGCTTTCCCCCCTTGTTGTCCATACGTTTGTTGTCTACATCTGTTGCTCTATTTATGCCTTGCAAAATGGTTAATCTGTACAGTTTTTCTAGGTTCCACATATATGCGTGAATATACCAGATTTGTTTTTCTCTTTCTGACTTACTTCACTCTGTATGACAGTCTCTAGATCCATCGACGTCTCTACAAATGACCCAATTTCATTCCTTTTCATGGCTTAGTAATATTCCATTTTATATATGTACCACAGCTTTATGCATTCGTCTGTCTGTGGGCATTTAGGTTGCTTCCATTACCTCGATATTGTAAATAGTGATGCAATGAACATTGCGGTGAATGACTCTTTTTGATTTATGGTTTTGTCTGGGTATATGTCCAGTACTGGGATTGCTGTATCATATGGTAATTCTATTGTTAGTTTCTTAAGAAATTCCATATTGTTCTCCATAATGACTGTATCAATTTATATTCCCAACAATAGTGGAAGAGGGTTCCTTTTCTCCACACCCTTTCCAGCATTTTTTGTTTGTAGATTTTCTATGATGCCTATTCTACCAGGTGTGAGGTGATACCTCATTGTTGAATCCATTTCGTTGAGCAAGGGGTAGGTCTTGTCTATTACATATTTGGCTTATGGAACGGTATCTGTGCTAATTTCAAACTCTGCTTTTATGCAGCACCCCAACTCACCTTCCCCCTTAAGCAAGCATAAGTTGGTTTTCTAAATTTGAGACCCTGTTCTGTTTTGTAATTCAGTTCATGTGTAGCCAAGTTCACATTCCGTGTATTAGTGATACCTTATGATGTCTCTTTTTCTGTGTGACTTATTTCACTTAGAATCATCGTGCCTCAATCCACTCATTATGCTGGTACGGGCCTGGTGACATAGATTTCATTGCTGAGTGGTATTCTGTTGTACATAAGTACCGCAACTTCTTTATCCATTATTTGCTCTCTGGGATATTTAACTTGTGCCGCAGAAGAGATTCCTGTAAAAAGAGCCGTCCCAAATTTTGGGGTGGCTGTGTCTTTTTGATTTTAATTTCCCTAAGCTATAGGACCATAAGTGGAAGTGCCCTAGGCTCTGTTGCTTTGTTTTTTAGACGTTTCAGGAAACACCATACACTTCTACAGAGCGGCTGTTGGGAATTTACATCCCGCCCATCAGCATAACAAGGCTCCCAGTTCTCCGTGGCCTGTTCTGCCTTTCTGGATTTTACACTTTTTTCAGATGGCCCTTTTGACCGGGGGGGGGGGAAGTGAGACTTCATTGTAGTGCAGATTTCCTTTGCAAGCTTGCTTGGTTGGCCAAAAAGGGCGTATGCGTTTTTTCCTGAATATATTCAGGAAAAAACACATACGCGCTTTTTGGCCAAGTGCATCATTGTCGACGTTCTTCCTCTTTTCCTGTGTTTTAAATGCAATCCAATTCCGATTCCTCCTGAAATCGGTTTCCTGCAATTCTGCCCCGCATTCAAGTCCTCTTGGCAGCCCTACTTCAGTATATTTTCGGACAATAGCTGTCATTTATAAATCTGCAGGTTTGTGAATTACAGTGCCCCTGAGCTCCTTTCTTCAACTCGCTTTCTGTTGAGCTGGCCACAACACCCCAGGATTGCTTCAGGCCCTAATCTGGTTCCGGCATGGCATGCTGAGCCTTTGGTTTATTCCTCTTCCCTGTGGGAAATGAGAGTTAAATTTGCCCGTCCAGACACCTCCAGCTAGTCTCTCATTGGTTCTCCCTATTCCTGTTCATCTTCTGCAGAAATTGCAAACTGGGCCAAACAGGAGGTTAAAGGGACTGACTCTCCAAGTCGGGAGAGTGTTAGTAAAGCGTCTGGAATGTTGCACCCGAGTACCAGGGTACGAAAACTGAGACATATTTGAACACGTTTCTCGATCACACGGTGGATCGTACTCTGGATTCCACATGCATGTTTTAGCTGAAGGAAGAATCCCTTAAACCTGGAGAGTTGAGACCCATGGAATGGGTACCATGCAATATGACTTCAAAGGGTCTGCATTTGCTCACCGAACCTCACCAATCTTATGAGCCCCAAGTGTCCAGCCTTATGTGTCACCCAGCTCTGGGTGTAGATATGGTAAATGCAGGTTGCATCAGAAGCCTTGAATGAATTACTTAAGTATTGCTCTCTATTTCACTGTCATTGTGTTTTGTTTAAGAAATTTATTTTTAATATGGGATTTAGCTGATTTTCACTGCTTTAATGCCGCTGTACACACTCTTGATTCTCTTACAGAGATATATAAATCCATTGCTTTTATGATTCTTACTAGGCAGGTATATTCCTAGGCGTTGAATATGGGGTGTTGAGTCCATTTCGTTGAGCAAGGAGTAGCTCTTGTCTATTCCATATTTGCCTTATAGAACGTTATCTGTGCTCATTTCAATCTCTGGTTTTATGCAGCACCCCAACTCACCTTTCCCCTTAAGCAAGCATAAGTTGGTTTTCTAAATTTGAGACCCTGTTCTGTTTTGGAATTCAGTTCCTGTGTAGCCAAGTTTACATTCCGTGTATTAGTGATATCTTATGATGTTTCTTCTTCTGTGTGACTTATTTCAGTTAGAATCATGGTACCTGAATCCACTCATTGTGCTGCTAAGGGCCTGATGACATAGATTTCATTGCTGAGTGATACTGCTTTGTAAGTAAATACCACAACTTCTTTATCCATTTTTCACTTTCTGCGATGTTCACCTTGTACTGTAAACGAGGTTCTTGTAAACAGAGGCGTCCCAAACTTTGGGGTGGCTGTGTCTTTTTGATTTTAATTTCCCTAAACTATTGGACCATAAGTGGAAGTGCCCTACGCTCTGTTGCTTTGTTTTTTAGATGTTTCAGGAAACACCATACACTTCTCCCGAGTGTCTGTTGGCAATTTACATCCCGCCCATCAGCATAACAAGGCTCCCAGTTCTCCATGGCCTGTCCTGCCTTTCTGGATTTTACACTTTTTTCAGATGGCCCTTTTGACCGGGGGGAAGTGAGACTTCATTGTAGTGCAGATTTCCTTTGCAAGCTTGCTTGGTTGGCCAAAAAGGGCGTATGCGTTTTTTCCTGAATATATTCAGGAAAAAACGCATACGCCCTTTTTGGCCAAGTGCATCATTGTGGACGTTCTGCCTCTTTTCCTATGCTTTCAATGCAATTCCAGTCTACCTCCTGAAATCGGTTTCCTGCAATTCTGCCCCGCTTTCAAGTCCTCTTGGCAGCCTTACTTCAGTATATTTTTGGACGATAGCTGTCATTTATAACTCTGCAGGTTTGTGAATTACAGTGCCCCTGAGCTCCTTTCTTCAACTCGCTTTCTTGTGAGCTGGCCGCAACACCGCAGGATGGCTTCAGGCCCTAATCTGGTTCCGGCACGGCATGCTGAGCCTTTGGTTAATTCCTCTTCCTGGTGGGAAATGAGAGTTAAATTTGCCCGTCCAGACACCTCCAGCTAGTCTCTCATTGGTTCTCCCTATTCCTGTTCATCTTCCGCAGAAATTGCAAACTGGGCCAAACAGGTGGTTAAAGGCGCTGACACTCCAAGTGGGGAGAGTGTTAGTAAAGCGTCTGGAATGTTGCACCCGAGTACCAGGGGAGGAAAACTGAGACATATTTGAACACGTCTCCCGTTCACACGGTTGATGATACTCTGGGTTCCACATGCATGTTTTAGCTGAAGGAAGAATACCTTAAACCTGGGTAGTTGAAACCCGTGGAATGGGTACCATGCAATATGACTTCAAAGGGTCTTCATTTGCTCACCGAACCTCTCCAATCCTATCACTGCTGCGTTTATGCCCCTGTACACACGCTTGATTCTCTTTTGGAGACATAGCAATCCATAGGTTTTAAGATACTTACTAGTCAGGTACATTCTTAGGCGTTTAATATGGGGTGTTGAGTCCATTTCGTTGAGCAAGGAGTAGCTTTTGTCTATTCCATATTTGGCTTAAGGAACTTTATCTGTGCTCATTTCAATCTCTGGTTTTATGCAGCACCCCAACTCACCTATCCCCTTAAGCAAGCATAAGGTGGTTTTCTAAATTTGAGACCCTGTTCTGTATTGGAATTCAGTTCCTGTGTAGCCAAGTTTACATTCCGTGTATTACTGATATCTTATGATGTTTCTTTTTCTGTGTGACTTATTTCAGTTAGAATCATCATACCTGAATCCACTCATTGTGCTGCTAAGGGCCTGATGACATAGATTTCATTGCTGAGTGATATTGCTTTGTAAGTAAATACCACAACTTCTTTAACCATTTTTCACTTTCTGCGATGTTGAACTTGTACTGTAAACGAGGTTCTTGTAAACAGAGCCGTTCCAAACTTCGGGGTGGCTGTGTCTTGTTGATTTTAATTTCCCTAAGCTATAGGACCATAAGTGGAAGTGCCCTAGGCTCTGTTGCTTTGTTTTTTAGATGTTTCAGGAAACACCATACACTTCTCCCGAGTGTCTGTTGGCAATTTACATCCCACCCATCAGCATAACAAGGCTCCCAGTTCTCCATTGCCTGTCCTGCCTTTCTGGATTTTACACTTTTTTCAGATGGCCCTTTTGACCGGGGGGAAGTGAGACTTCATTGTAGTACAGATTTCCTTTGCAAGTTTGCTTGGTTGGCCAAAATGGCCGTATGCGTTTTTTCCTGAATATATTCAGGAAAAAACGCATACGCCCTTTTTGGCCAAGTGCATCATTGTGCACGTTCTGCCTCTTTTCCTATGCTTTCAATGCAATTCCAGTCTACCTCCTGAAATCGGTTTCCTGCAATTCTGCCCCGCTTTCAAGTCCTCTTGGCAGCCTTACTTCAGTATATTTTTGGACGATAGCTGTCATTTATAACTCTGCAGGTTTGTGAATTACAGTGCCCCTGAGCTCCATTCTTCAACTCGCTTTCTTGTGAGCTGGCCGCAACAGCACAGGATGGCTTCAGGCCCTAATCTGGTTCCGGCACGGCACGCTGAGCCTTTGGTTAACTCCTCTTCCTGGTGGGAAATGAGAGTTAAATTTGCCCGTCCAGACACCTCCAGCTAGTCTCTCATTGGTTCTCGCTATTCCTGTTCATCTTCCGCAGAAATTGCAAACTGGGCCAAACAGGAGGTTAAAGGCACTGACTCTCCAAGTGGGGAGAGTGTTAGTAAAGCGTCTGGAATGTTGCACCCGAGTACCAGGGTACGAAAACTGAGACATATTTGAACACGTCTCCCGATCACATGGTTGATCATACTCTAGGTTCCACATGCATGTTTTAGCTGAAGGAAGAATACCTTAAACCTGGGTAGTTGAAACCCGTGGAATGGGTACCATGCAATATGACTTCAAAGGGTCTTCATTTGCTCACCGAACCTCTCCAATCCTATCACTGCTGCGTTTATGCCCCTGTACACACGCTTGATTCTCTTTTGGAGACATAGCAATCCATAGGATTTAAGATACTTACTAGTCAGGTACATTCTTAGGCGTTTATTATGCGGTGTTGAGTCCATTTCGTTGAGCAAGGAGTAGCTCTTGTCTATTCCGTATTTGGCTTAAGGAACTTTATCTGTGCTCATTTCAATCTCTGCTTTTATGCAGCACCCCAACTCACCTTTACCCTTAAACAAGCATAAGTTGGTTTTCTAAATTTGAGACCCTGTTCTGTTCTGTAATTCAGTTCCTGTGTAGCCAAGTTTACATTCCGTGTATTACTGATATCTTATGATGTTTCTTTTTCTGTGTGACTTATTTCAGTTAGAATCATCGTACCTGAATCCACTCATTGTGCTGCTACGGGCCTGATGACATAGATTTCACTGCTGAGTGATACTGCATTGTACGTAAGTACCACAAGTTCTTTATCCATTTTTCACTTTCTGTGATATTGAACTTGTACGGTAAACGACGTTCTTGTAAACAGAGGCGTCCCAAACATTGGCGTGGCTGTATCTTTTTGATTTTAATTTCCCTAAGCTATAGGACCATAAGTGGAAGTGCCCTAGGCTCTGTTGCTTTGTTTTTTAGACGTTTCAGGAAACACCATACACTTCTCCCGAGTGTCTGTTGGCAATTTACATCCCGCCCATCAGCATAACAAGGCTCCCAGTTCTCCATGGCCTGTCCTGCCTTTCTGGATTTTACACTTTTTTCAGATGGCCCTTTTGACCGGGGGGAAGTGAGACTTCATTGTAGTGCAGATTTCCTTTGCAAGCTTGCTTGGTTGGCCAAAAAGGGCGTATGCGTTTTTTCCTGAATATATTCAGGAAAAAACGCATATGCCCTTTTTGGCCAAGTGCATCATTGTGGACGTTCTGCCTCTTTTCCTATGCTTTCAATGCAATTCCAGTCTACCTCCTGAAATCGGTTTCCTGCAATTCTGCCCCGCTTTCAAGTCCTCTTGGCAGCCTTACTTCAGTATATTTTTGGACGATAGTTGTCATTTATAACTCTGCAGGTTTGTGAATTACAGTGCCCCTGAGCTCCTTTCTTCAACTCGCTTTCTTGTGAGCTGGCCGCAACACCGCAGGATGACTTCAGGCCCTCATCTGGTTCTGGCACGGCACGCTGAGCCTTTGGTTATTTCCTCTTCCTGGTGGGAAATGAGAGTTAAATTTGCCCGTCCAGACACCTCCAGCTAGTCTCTCATTGGTTCTCGCTATTCCTGTTCATCTTCCGCAGAAATTGCAAACTGGGCCAAACAGGAGGTTAAAGGGACTGACTCTCCAAGTCGGGAGAGTGTTAGTAAAGCGTCTGGAATGTTGCACCCTTGTACCAGGGTACGAAAACTGAGACATATTTGAACACGTCTCCCGATCACATGGTTGATCATACTCTAGGTTCCACATGCATGTTTTAGCTGAAGGAAGAATACCTTAAACCTGGGTAGTTGAAACCCGTGGAATGGGTACCATGCAATATGACTTCAAAGGGTCTTCATTTGCTCACCGATCCTCTCCAATCCTATCACTGCTGCGTTTATGTCCCTGTACACATGCTTGATTCTCTTTCGGAGACATAGCAATCCATAGGTTTTAAGATACTTAAGAGTCAGGTACATTCTTAGGCGTTTAATATGGGGTGTTGAGTCCATTTCATTGAGCAAGGAGTAGCTCTTGTCTATTCCATATTTGGCTTAAGGAACTTTATCTGTGCTCATTTCAATCTCTGGTTTTATGCAGCACCCCAACTCACCTTTACCCTTAAACAAGCATAAGTTGGTTTTCTAAATTTGAGACCCTGTTCTGTTCTGTAATTCAGTTCCTGTGTAGCCAAGTTTACATTCCGTGTATTACTGATATCTTATGATGTTTCTTTTTCTGTGTGACTTATTTCAGTTAGAATCATCGTACCTGAATCCACTCATTGTGCTGCTACGGGCCTGATGACATAGATTTCACTGCTGAGTGATACTGCATTGTACGTAAGTACCACAAGTTCTTTATCCATTTTTCACTTTCTGTGATATTGAACTTGTACGGTAAACGAGGTTCTTGTAAACAGAGGCGTCCCAAACATTGGGGTGGCTGTATCTTTTTGATTTTAATTTCTCTAAGCTATAGGACCATAAGTGGAAGTGCCCTAGGCTCTGTTGCTTTGTTTTTTAGATGTTTCAGGAAACACCATACACTTCTCCTGAGTGTCTGTTGGCAATTTACATCCCGCCCATCAGCATAACAAGGCTCCCAGTTCTCCATGGCCTGTCCTGCCTTTCTGGATTTTACACTTTTTTCAGATGGCCCTTTTGACCGGGGGGAAGTGAGACTTCATTGTAGTACAGATTTCCTTTGCAAGCTTGCTTGGTTGGCCAAAAAGGGCGTATGCGTTTTTTCCTGAATATATTCAGGAAAAAACGCATACGCCCTTTTTGGCCAAGTGCATCATTGTGGACGTTCTGCCTCTTTTCCTATGCTTTCAATGCAATTCCAGTCTACCTCCTGAAATCGGTTTCCTGCAATTCTGCCCCGCTTTCAAGTCCTCTTGGCAGCCTTACTTCAGTATATTTTTGGACGATAGTTGTCATTTATAACTCTGCAGGTTTGTGAATTACAGTGCCCCTGAGCTCCTTTCTTCAACTCGCTTTCTTGTGAGCTGGCCGCAACACCGCAGGATGGCTTCAGGCCCTAATCTGGTTCCGGCACGGCACGCTGAGCCTTTGGTTATTTCCTCTTCCTGGTGGGAAATGAGAGTTAAATTTGCCCTTCCAGACACCTCCAGCTAGTCTCTCATTGGTTCTCGCTATTCCTGTTCATCTTCCGCAGAAATTGCAAACTGGGCCAAACAGGAGGTTAAAGGGACTGACTCTCCAAGTCGGGAGAGTGTTAGTAAAGCGTCTGGAATGTTGCACCCGAGTACCAGGGTACGAAAACTGAGACATATTTGAACACGTCTCCCGATCACATGGTTGATCATACTCTAGGTTCCACATGCATGTTTTAGCTGAAGGAAGAATACCTTAAACCTGGGTAGTTGAAACCCGTGGAATGGGTACCATGCAATATGACTTCAAAGGGTCTTCATTTGCTCACCGAACCTCTCCAATCCTATCACTGCTGCGTTTATGTCCCTGTACACATGCTTGATTCTCTTTCGGAGACATAGCAATCCATAGGTTTTAAGATACTTAAGAGTCAGGTACATTCTTAGGCGTTTAATATGCGGTGTTGAGTCCATTTCGTTGAGCAAGGAGTAGCTCTTGTCTATTCCATATTTGGCTTAAGGAACTTTATCTGTGCTCATTTCAATCTCTGGTTTTATGCAGCACCCCAACTCACCTTTCCCCTTAAAGAAGCATAAGTTGGTTTTCTAAATTTGAGACCCTGTTCTGTTCTGTAATTCAGTTCCTGTGTAGCCAAGTTTACATTCCGTGTATTACTGATATCTTATGATGTTTCTTTTTCTGTGTGACTTATTTCAGTTAGAATCATCGTACCTGAATCCACTCATTGTGCTGCTACGGGCCTGATGACATAGATTTCACTGCTGAGTGATACTGCATTGTACGTAAGTACCACAAGTTCTTTATCCATTTTTCACTTTCTGTGATATTGAACTTGTACGGTAAACGAGGTTCTTGTAAACAGAGGCGTCCCAAACATTGGCGTGGCTGTATCTTTTTGATTTTAATTTCCCTAAGCTATAGGACCATAAGTGGAAGTGCCCTAGGCTCTGTTGCTTTGTTTTTTAGACGTTTCAGGAAACACCATACACTTCTCCCGAGTGTCTGTTGGCAATTTACATCCCGCCTATCAGCATAACAAGGCTCCCAGTTCTCCATGGCCTGTCCTGCCTTTCTGGATTTTACACTTTTTTCAGATGGCCCTTTTGACCGGGGGGAAGTGAGACTTCATTGTAGTGCAGATTTCCTTTGCAAGCTTGCTTGGTTGGCCAAAAAGGGCGTATGCGTTTTTTCCTGAATATATTCAGGAAAAAACGCATACGCCCTTTTTGGCCAAGTGCATCATTGTGGACGTTCTGCCTCTTTTCCTATGCTTTCAATGCAATTCCAGTCTACCTCCTGAAATCGGTTTCCTGCAATTCTGCCCCGCTTTCAAGTCCTCTTGGCAGCCTTACTTCAGTATATTTTTGGACGATAGTTGTCATTTATAACTCTGCAGGTTTGTGAATTACAGTGCCCCTGAGCTCCTTTCTTCAACTCGTTTTCTTGTGAGCTGGCCGCAACACCGCAGGATGGCTTCAGGCCCTAATCTGGTTCCGGCACGGCACGCTGAGCCTTTGGTTATTTCCTCTTCCTGGTGGGAAATGAGAGTTAAATTTGCCCGTCCAGACACCTCCAGCTAGTCTCTCATTGGTTCTCGCTATTCCTGTTCATCTTCCGCAGAAATTGCAAACTGGGCCAAACAGGAGGTTAAAGGGACTGACTCTCCAAGTCGGGAGAGTGTTAGTAAAGCGTCTGGAATGTTGCACCCGAGTACCAGGGTACGAAAACTGAGACATATTTGAACACGTCTCCCGATCACATGGTTGATCATACTCTAGGTTCCACATGCATGTTTTAGCTGAAGGAAGAATACCTTAAACCTGGGTAGTTGAAACCCGTGGAATGGGTACCATGCAATATGACTTCAAAGGGTCTTCATTTGCTCACCGAACCTCTCCAATCCTATCACTGCTGCGTTTATGTCCCTGTACACATGCTTGATTCTCTTTCGGAGACATAGCAATCCATAGGTTTTAAGATACTTAAGAGTCAGGTACATTCTTAGGCGTTTAATATGCGGTGTTGAGTCCATTTCGTTGAGCAAGGAGTAGCTCTTGTCTATTCCATATTTGGCTTAAGGAACTTTATCTGTGCTCATTTCAATCTCTGGTTTTATGCAGCAGCCCAACTCACCTTTACCCTTAAACAAGCATAAGTTGGTTTTCTAAATTTGAGACCCTGTTCTGTTCTGTAATTCAGTTCCTGTGTAGCCAAGTTTACATTCCGTGTATTACTGATATCTTATGATGTTTCTTTTTCTGTGTGACTTATTTCAGTTAGAATCATCGTACCTGAATCCACTCATTGTGCTGCTACGGGCCTGATGACATAGATTTCACTGCTGAGTGATACTGCATTGTACGTAAGTACCACAAGTTCTTTATCCATTTTTCACTTTCTGTGATATTGAACTTGTACGGTAAACGAGGTTCTTGTAAACAGAGGCGTCCCAAACATTGGGGTGGCTGTATCTTTTTGATTTTAATTTCCGTAAGCTATAGGACCATAAGTGGAAGTGCCCTAGGCTCTGTTGCTTTGTTTTTTAGACGTTTCAGGAAACACCATACACTTCTCCCGAGTGTCTGTTGGCAATTTACATCCCGCCCATCAGCATAACAAGGCTCCCAGTTCTCCATGGCCTGTCCTGCCTTTCTGGATTTTACACTTTTTTCAGATGGCCCTTTTGACCGGGAGGAAGTGAGACTTCATTGTAGTGCAGATTTCCTTTGCAAGCTTGCTTGGTTGGCCAAAAAGGGCGTATGCGTTTTTTCCTGAATATATTCAGGAAAAAACGCATACGCCCTTTTTGGCCAAGTGCATCATTGTGGACGTTCTGCCTCTTTTCCTATGCTTTCAATGCAATTCCAGTCTACCTCCTGAAATCGGTTTCCTGCAATTCTGCCCCGCTTTCAAGTCCTCTTGGCAGCCTTACTTCAGTATATTTTTGGACGATAGTTGTCATTTATAACTCTGCAGGTTTGTGAATTACAGTGCCCCTGAGCTCCTTTCTTCAACTCGCTTTCTTGTGAGCTGGCCGCAACACCGCAGGATGACTTCAGGCCCTCATCTGGTTCTGGCACGGCACGCTGAGCCTTTGGTTATTTCCTCTTCCTGGTGGGAAATGAGAGTTAAATTTGCCCGTCCAGACACCTCCAGCTAGTCTCTCATTGGTTCTCGCTATTCCTGTTCATCTTCCGCAGAAATTGCAAATTGGGCCAAACAGGAGGTTAAAGGGACTGACTCTCCAAGTCGGGAGAGTGTTAGTAAAGCGTCTGGAATGTTGCACCCTTGTACCAGGGTACGAAAACTGAGACATATTTGAACACGTCTCCCGATCACATGGTTGATCATACTCTAGGTTCCACATGCATGTTTTAGCTGAAGGAAGAATACCTTAAACCTGGGTAGTTGAAACCCGTGGAATGGGTACCATGCAATATGACTTCAAAGGGTCTTCATTTGCTCACCGATCCTCTCCAATCCTATCACTGCTGCGTTTATGTCCCTGTACACATGCTTGATTCTCTTTCGGAGACATAGCAATCCATAGGTTTTAAGATACTTAAGAGTCAGGTACATTCTTAGGCGTTTAATATGGGGTGTTGAGTCCATTTCATTGAGCAAGGAGTAGCTCTTGTCTATTCCATATTTGGCTTAAGGAACTTTATCTGTGCTCATTTCAATCTCTGGTTTTATGCAGCACCCCAACTCACCTTTACCCTTAAACAAGCATAAGTTGGTTTTCTAAATTTGAGACCCTGTTCTGTTCTGTAATTCAGTTCCTGTGTAGCCAAGTTTACATTCCGTGTATTACTGATATCTTATGATGTTTCTTTTTCTGTGTGACTTATTTCAGTTAGAATCATCGTACCTGAATCCACTCATTGTGCTGCTACGGTCCTGATGACATAGATTTCACTGCTGAGTGATACTGCATTGTACGTAAGTACCACAAGTTCTTTATCCATTTTTCACTTTCTGTGATATTGAACTTGTACGGTAAACGAGGTTCTTGTAAACAGAGGCGTCCCAAACATTGGGGTGGCTGTATCTTTTTGATTTTAATTTCCCTAAGCTATAGGACCATAAGTGGAAGTGCCCTAGGCTCTGTTGCTTTGTTTTTTAGATGTTTCAGGAAACACCATACACTTCTCCCGAGTGTCTGTTGGCAATTTACATCCCGCCCATCAGCATAACAAGGCTCCCAGTTCTCCATGGCCTGTCCTGCCTTTCTGGATTTTACACTTTTTTCAGATGGCCCTTTTGACCGGGGGGAAGTGAGACTTCATTGTAGTGCAGATTTCCTTTGCAAGCTTGCTTGGTTGGCCAAAAAGGGCGTATGCGTTTTTTCCTGAATATATTCAGGAAAAAACGCATACGCCCTTTTTGGCCAAGTGCATCATTGTGGACGTTCTGCCTCTTTTCCTATGCTTTCAATGCAATTCCAGTCTACCTCCTGAAATCGGTTTCCTGCAATTCTGCCCCGCTTTCAAGTCCTCTTGGCAGCCTTACTTCAGTATATTTTTGGACGATAGTTGTCATTTATAACTCTGCAGGTTTGTGAATTACAGTGCCCCTGAGCTCCTTTCTTCAACTCGCTTTCTTGTGAGCTGGCCGCAACACCGCAGGATGGCTTCAGGCCCTAATCTGGTTCCGGCACGGCACGCTGAGCCTTTGGTTATTTCCTCTTCCTGGTGGGAAATGAGAGTTAAATTTGCCCGTCCAGACACCTCCAGCTAGTCTCTCATTTGTTCTCCCTATTCCTGTTCATCTTCCGCAGAAATTGCAAACTGGGCCAAACAGGAGGTTAAAGGGACTGACTCTCCAAGTCAGGAGAGTGTTAGTAAAGCGTCTGGAATGTTGCACCCGAGTACCAGGGTACGAAAACTGAGACATATTTGAACACGTCTCCCGATCACATGGTTGATCATACTCTAGGTTCCACATGCATGTTTTAGCTGAAGGAAGAATACCTTAAACCTGGGTAGTTGAAACCCGTGGAATGGGTACCATGCAATATGACTTCAAAGGGTCTTCATTTGCTCACCGAACCTCTCCAATCCTATCACTGCTGTGTTTATGCCCCTGTACACACGCTTGATTCTCTTTCAGACATAGCCATCCATACGTTTTAAGATTCTTACTAGTCAGGTATATTCTTAGGCGTTTAATATGGGGTGTTGAGTCCATTTCGTTGAGCAAGGAGTAGCTCTTGTCTATTACATATTTGGCTTATAGAACGTTATCTGTGCTCATTTCAATCTCTGGTTTTATGCAGCACCCCAACTCACCTTTACCCTTAAGCAAGCATAAGTTGGTTTTCTAAATTGGAGACCCTGTTCTGTTCTGTAATTCAGTTCCTGTGTAGCCAAGTTTACATTCCGTGTATTACTGATATCTTATGATGTTTCTTTTTCTGTGTGACTTATTTCAGTTAGAATCATCATACCTGAATCCACTCATTGTGCTGCTAAGGGCCTGATGACATAGATTTCATTGCTGAGTTATATTGCCTTGTATGTAAGTACCACAACTTCTTTATCCATTTTTCACTTTCTGTGATATTGAACTTGTACCGTAAACGAGGTTCTTGTAAACAGAGCCGTCCCAAACTTTGGGGTGGCTGTGTCTTTTTAATTTTAATTTCCCTAATCTATAGGACCATAAGTGGAAGTGCCCTAGGCTCTGTTGCTTTGTTTTTTAGATGTTTCAGGAAACACCATACACTTCTCCAGAGTGGCTGTTGGCAATTTACATCCCGCCCATCAGCATAAGAAGGCTCCCAGTTCTCCATACCCTGTCGTGCTTTTATGGATTTTACACTTTTTTCAGATGGCCCTTTTGACCAGGTGGAAGTGAGACTTCATTGTAGTGCACATTTCCTTTGCAAGCTTGCTTGGTTGGCCAAAAAGTGTGTATGCGTTTTTTCCTGAATATATTCAGGAAAAAACACATACGCCCTTTTTGGCCAAGTGCATCATTGTCGAGGTTCTGACTCTCTTCATATGTTTTCAGTGCAATTCCAGTCTACCTCCTGAAATCGGTTTCCTGCAGTTCTGCCTTGCTTTCAATGTCTCTTCATAGCCTTACCTCAATATATTTTTTGAAAATAGTTGGCCTTTATAACTGCAGGATTTGAATTGCAGTGGCCCTTAGCCCCACTTTTCAGCTCTTATTTTTGTGGTCTTGCCCCATAACCACAGGATTTCTTGAAGCCCTATTTTTCTTCTGGGGCACCTTGCTGTGCCTTTGGTTAATTCTTCTTACTGATGTGGCATTAGAGTGACATGTGCCCATTTAACCGCTACAGCTTGTTTCTCACTGGTTCCCCCTATTCCCATTCATCCTCCACACTAACTGCAGACTGTGCGATACCAGAACTTAAAGGCATTGACTCCATGTGGGGATGTTGTTAGTAAAGCGGCTGGAATGTCGATCCGCAGCCCCAGGAGAGGAAAAATGAGGTGCGTTTTAGAAACCTTTCCCGATCATATGGTATACCAGTCACTGGGTTTCCCAAGCATGGTTTAGCTGTAGGAAGATTCCCTTCAACCTGGAGTGTTGGGACCCTTGGACTGAGTAGCATGAAGTATTGCATTAAACTTTCGGCAGTTGCTCACCAAAGCTCACCAATCCTCTCAGCCCCAAGTGTCCAGCTTTATGTCTTATCCAGCTGTGGGTTTATATGTGGTCAATCCAGGTTGCATCACAGCCCCTGAGCGAATTTTGTAAGAATTTTTCTCTCTTTCATTGTTTCAGCGTTTTCTTTTTAAAATTTATTTCTATAATGGGGTTTAGCTCATTTTCACTGCTGTGTTTGTGCCGCTCTGCACACACTTGATTCCCTTATGGAGATATATCAATACATGGGTTTTAAGATTCTTATTACTCAGATATATTTCTCTGCGGTGTATAGGGTGTGTTGAGGCCAGTTCATTGAGCAAGGTGTAGATCTTGTCTAATACCTATTTGGTTTATTGAACGGTATCTGTGTTAATTTCAAACTCTGGTTTTATGCATCACCCCACCTCTCCTTTCCCCTTAAGCTGACATAAGTGTGTTTTCTAAATGTGAGACACTGTTCTGTTCTGTAATTCATTTCTTGTGCAGCCATATTTACCCTCCCTCTATAAGTGATATCTTATGATATGTTTCTTTTTCTGTTTGACTTATTTCAAGTAGTATTATCGGACCTAAATCCACTCTTTATCCTTCTACTAGCCTTATTACATTGATTTCATGGTGAAGAGATATTCCATTGTACATAAGTACCACATCTTCTTTATCCATTGTTCTCTTTCCTGGGATATTTAAGGTGTACTGAAGTTGAGGTTCTTGTAAACAGAGTAGCCCTAAACTGTGGTGTGCTTGTGTCTTGTTGATTTTTAGACTTCCCTAGATATACTCCCATGATTGGAAGTGTCCTATGCTCTGTAGCTCTGTTTTTTAGATGATTTAGGAACCACCATACACTTCTCCAGAGTGGCTCTCGGCAGTTCACACACTGCCCATCAGCGTATAAAGGCTCCCTGTTCTCCATGGCCTGTCCTGCCTTTCTGGATTTTACACTTTTTTAGGATGGCCCTTTTGACCGGTGGGAAGTGAGACTTCTTTGTTGTGCACATTTGCATTGCTTACTTGCTTCGTTGCCCATAAAGTGCGTATGCGTTTTTTCCTGGATATAATCAGGAAAAAACGCATACGCCCTTTTGGGCCAACTGCATCATTGTCGAAATTCTGCCACTTTTCATGTGCATTAAAGACGAGTCCAATCTATCTCTTGAAATCTGTTTCTTGCAATTCTGTCTTGCATTCAGATCCTCTTCTTTGCCTTACCTCAACATATTTTTGGACATTAGTTTTCATTTATAACTCTGCAGGTTTGTGAATTGCAGTGACCCTGAGCTCCATTTTTTAAGTTGCTCTTTTGTGAGCTGTCCTCAAACCCGCAGGATTGCTTCAGGCCCTATTTTGGCTCCGGCGAGGCAGGCTGAGCCTTTCTTTAATTCTTATTCTTAATGGGAAATTAGAGTGATATGTGCCCGTCCAAACCCCTACAACTATTCTCTCATTGGTTCCCCCTCTTCCCGTTCATCCTCCTCACAATTTGCAAAATGTGTGAAACAGAAGTTTAAATGTGCTGATTCTCCAAGTGGGGAGATTCTAAGTAACATGGCTGGAATGGTGAACAGGAGCACCAGGAGAGGATAAATGAGGTGCATTTTAGACACATCTCCCGATCACATGGTGTACAGTCCTCTGGGTTTTCCATGCATGTTTTAGCTGTAGGAAGATCCCTTGAACCTGCAGATTTGGGACCCATTGAATGGGTACCAGGTAGTATTACTTTAAAGGGTGTGCATTTCCTCACCCAACCTCACATTTCTCTTAGCGCAAACAGTTTCCAGCCTTATGTCTCATCCTGCTGTGGGTCTAGATGTGTTCAATCCATGTTGCATCACCGTCCCTGAGGAAAAGTTGTAAGAGGTTTTCTCTGTCTCTCTGTCGTTTATTTTTTTCAATTTATTACTATATTGGTTACAGCTGATTTTCAAAGCTCTGTTTCTTGCTGCTGTACATCCACTTGATTCACGTACAGAGAGTCATCAATAAATTCTTTTTCAGATTCTTACCAGTCGTATATATTCTTTTCCGGTGACTTGAGTGTGCTGAGTGCAGTTCTTTTAGCTACCGTGTAGGCCTTGTTGATTATCAGTTTGGTATTTGGAATGGTATCTTTGCTAATTTCAACCTCCTGGATGATGCCTCACCCCTCCCCACCTTTCCCGTTTAGCAGCCTTATGCGTGTTTTCTACATATTTGACTATGTTTTTGTTTTGTAATTTATTTCATGTGTAGCCATTTTGGATTCCACCTTTAAGTGATATCTTATGATATGTGTCTTTTTCTTTTTGAATTCTGTCACTTAGAATGATCATACGTAACTCCTCCGGAGTTGTTACAACTGGCCATATTTCATTGATTTCCAGGCTGAATAATATTCCACTCTACCTAAGTACCACATCTCTATCCATTTTTTCCCTCCAGAGACATTTAAGTTATATCCTAGTCGAGGATCTTTTAAACAGAGAGGGGGTAAACATTGGGGTGCCTGTGTCCTCTCGATTTTTGTTTTTCCCAAGATATACGCCCATGAGTGCAAGTGCCCTATGCTCTGTAGCTCATTTTTTAGATGCTTTAGTAAACACAATACACTTCTCCAGAATGGCCGTTGGCAATATACATTTCCACTATAAGTCTCACAGGGCTCCCTCTTCTCGTTGCCCTGTCCTGCATTTCTGTTGTTTACGCTTTATGAGGATGGCTCTTCTGACTGATGCGAAGTGATATCTTTTGTAGTATTGACTTCCAGTGCCCACCTGTTTGGTTGGCTAAAAAAGTGTATGCCCTTTTCTTGAATATATACAGAAAAAAACGCATACACCCTTTTTGGCCAACTGCAATGTTGGCAATGTTGGCAATGTTCAGCTCCTTTTCTTGTGCTTAATGGCGAGTCCTTTCTACCTCCTCAAATCCCTTTCCTGCCATTCTCCCTTGCTTACAAGTCCTTTTCTCTGACTTTCCTCAAGACATTTTTCAGTGATGGATATTTTCAACTCTGCAGTTTTGTGAATTTTACTGCCCCTGAGTTCCATTGTTCAACTTGTGTTTATGGGAACTGGCCACAAAGCAGCGGGATTTCCTCAAGCCCTATACTGTTTCCATGGGCAACCCTAGCCTTTGGTCAATTCGTCTTCCTGATTGGAAATTAGAGTGACATGTGCCTGTCTGAACACCTAGGACTTGTCTCTCATTGTTCCTCATCCTTCCGCTTCATCCTCTGGACAAATTCCAAACTGTACGCAACAGGATGTTGACAGTGCTGACATCTCCAAGTGGGGAGACTGTTAGTAAAGACGCTGGAGGGGTGAACCCGAGCACCAGGAGATGAGGAGATGAGATGCCTTTTCCAAACTCTTCCCGATCAGACGGTATACCATCCTCTGGGTGTGACAGACATGTTTTAGCAGTAGGAAGAGTCCCATTCATGTAAGGAGAACACCAGGGCTTTTTCAAAATCAGTGTCTCCCCGAAACCCAAACTGGGGAAGTTTTTAAGCTACGGCTACACATATGTTCATTAAGGGCCTTGGGAAGTAGGCAGAGTCCAAACTTTAGATGATTGAAGTCTTCAGGGTCAGAAGCACTCACCACCAGCTTCCCTTAGGCTACACTTTAACTATCATTGATAGATGATGTCAATAAAAATATCTATTCTTTTTCAGATTATTTCCCCTTATAGGTTATTGCAAAATGTTGAGTGTAGTTCCCTGTGCTATACAGTAGTTCCTTGTTGATGATCTATTTTATACATAGCAGTGTGTATGTGTTAATTCCAAACTGTTCATTTATCCCTCCTCCCACCTTTCCCCTTTGGTAATAATAAATTATAAGATTTTATACTTCTCAGAAATGGGGGAGCTGAAAGAGAGGTATCATTTTCAATGGAAAAGCATTTAAAACAAGATTGAAGGTTTAACCAAGATTATTAGATGTACATCCTTGGAAAGAAATCACTTCGTTTCTCTAATATTGACCTGACAAATAAGACAAACCTTTTCACTGAACTTGCTTATAAAAAGTGATGGAAATATCAGATGGAAGTGTTAGAAACATCTTATTTTACCCGAGCCTTATACACTGTTCTATGTTAACTACAGTTTGGCTCACACATCTGTTCATTGAGGTTACAATAGTCTCAATTTCTGTTACTGATCCTCCAGAGTGGACCCCAACAAGTGTCCCCCTGCCCAGTGTCATTGGGGCCAACAGATCGAGACTGAGTTTGGTTCACAAGCAAAGGAAACTTTATATTTTGATCAGAGAATGGAGAGGTGAGAGCATGCACTACCCCGTGGGCTGTGGGCTGGGCTGCTGTGTAGAGATCCTGTCAGAGTCAGTGGGAGGGAGGGAGGCGGCAGAGCTCTCGAGGGCCAGGTTGGCTGTAGCTCAGGCTCTATATCGTGGAGTCTGCACTGGGCCCCAGGAGCTGAGGTGTCGACCCAGCCATTCTGCACTAGGAAATCTGGTCTGAAGTGCCGGGTGTGGAACCTCTGCATGCGGGACCCTAGGAGCACGTGAAATTAGACAAAGCACAAAGGATAAAAAAGGTTAGACTTGACTTTATTGCCCAGATTCTATTTTTATCTCCCAGGGATTTTTAATGGGCTTTGCTGGGGACAAACCCCTCCTCTGCCTTTTGTCCCGTTCCTCATTCTTGGAGTGCTGAGGGTGCAGACCCTTCTTCTGTAACTGCTGAGTGCTGAGTTGGGAGCCCTCATACCCTGGGGCGAGGGTCAGAGCTTCTCCCCAGCAGCCTCCCGGTGACGTTGATTGTCCCCAGGACCCCTGCCTCCCTGCTCGTCCACCTGAGCACCAGCATTGGAAGTGTTATAGATTCTAATGACCTTTAAGGGTCCAGGAAAGAGATGTGCAGAGACGCTGTGGGGGCCGGTTTCACCCCGCCCCACATTTGTTCGGCCACCTTAGGCTGACCGTTTCTGCCAGCCTAGATGCTCTGACCAGTAGTCTGCGCTTTCTTCAATTAGGCCCCTGAATTAACGTACAAACAGCACCAGGTGTCAGAGCCCTGCCCGCTCAACTCCCAGACAGTCCAGGGTCAGTGGTGATAAGGACCATGATGGCTACTGAGTCAACAGCCTTTTGAAGTAAACAGGAGTCCAGCCGGTCTTATTGGCCACCATCATCACGGTGTCTGTAGGCTTTTCTATGGTGACAGTGTGGTATACTGTTCCCCCGCCAAGATTATTAGCTCCCCTCTGGGTGCAGTAAGTCCTGCAAGCAGTAGTCTACTCTTTTGGGACACACTCTTGTTGTTTTATGAGAGAAACTCCAGGTCAAGTGATGTTCACACGAGTCGTCATGGTGCCCTGTTGCCCCCGGTTATCTCTCTGGATGTTGGAGTTGGAGGGCCTCCTCACTCGAGGTCGGTGTGCCCACGGAGCGAACCCTGCAACTTCAGGGCATGGTTGGTGGTTAGGATCACCACGTGGGGTCCTTTTCCCTTAGGAGGGAGGTGGCCTTTTGGGCTGCTGATTTCCAGGTTTTTAGATACCGCCAGTATCTTGGCCAGATGTGGCAGTGGGCCAAGCTCCTTAGTGACCGTAGTTTATCCTACCTGGATGGCATTCTTGCATTGTTCCATTTCAAGTGATCCCAGTTTTTGCACTAATTCTCCAATGGCGATTCACCTTTCACCGGGAATGTAAAGGTCAAAGGGTTTAGCTAAATTAGGGAGTTCCAGGGCAAGGGTCTGAATTGACTGCTCTTTCCATTCTTGAAAGGCCACTTCTGGATTCTATTCAAAAGGATCATCATCTTTTCCTTTCAGTGTTTCATATAGAGGCCCAGCTAGTAGACTGTAGTTAGGGATCCAGAAGCAGCAAACCCTGGCCTCCCCAGGAACCCCTAAGCTGTCTTCTAGTTTTAGAAAGGGGTAAGGCTGAAAATGGTTTCTTCCCTTTCCTGGGATGGGCTTCTCTGACCTTGTGTGAGAATGAAGCCCAGGCAGGTCACCGCAGTCTGTGATATTTGAGCTTTTTCTTGGACAACTTCTATCCTTTATTGGCTTGGTAGTTCAGAGGCCTCCTTAGTAGGGCTGGCGATCAGAATGTCGTCTGCATATTGAAGGAGGGTTTCCTTTTCCAGAGGTAGAACTTTTAGGTCTTTAGCTAAGCTTTCCCCAAAGACGGTGTGGGAATTTTTGCACCCTTGGGGCCAGACGGCCCGGAAGTATTGTTTTAGTTGTATGTTGAGTCCTGCCACTCACAAGCCAAAATTTCTTGTGACTCTGGGACTAATGGAATACAAAAGAAGGCATCATTGAAGACTAATACAGAATACCATGTCCTGGTGGTTGGTAGAATGACCAGCAGGGTGTAGGAATTAGGAGCAACTGGAGGTATATCCTCGGTGGCTTCACTGACTGTCCTGACATCCTTTACCAGGTCCCCAGCAGCCCATGGGGCTCTCGTGGTCAGACCAATCGCAGAATATGGAGCTCACCTGGGCAGGTACCCCACCCCCACCCCAGCCCACGGGGCTCTTGTGATCAGGCCCCTCCCAGGATACAGAGCTACCCTTGCAGGTACCGTGGCAGGGCTGGGCACACAGGAACCGTGCACATAGCCCTCATTGCAGAGCACCCCCAGCTCACCTGTCGCTCAGAGCTGACACAGAGCACCTCAGAGCAGGACTTGAACTAACAAACAGCAGCTGCGACAGGTCTGTGACCCTGGGCATCACTCCGTGAGGCCTCCCTCCACCTGGTCTTCCAGAGACTTCCACTGCACCCGGGGCACCAGGCCTCTGTCTCCAACCACCACCCACCCCTCCTTTCCCTGACTCCTGGGTTCCTCTCATTAGGAGAGGGTTTTCTTGAAGTTGTCTCCCACTCATGGGCCAGATAAAATGATTAGAAAACAAGCCAAAGCTGCAGCCCCTTGTCTATCCTGACTCTCAGGAGCCCACACCTGTTCCTTGGACCTGGCCGGTTCAGCAAGTTCCATTTTCTGCAACTGTGAGCCCCTGAGGGGTGATGATTGGCTGACCTGGGCAGCCTTACCGTGCCGGCCAGCCCTCCCCAGGTGTGCCTGGGTTGAGATCAATATAAATACCACTCCAGGCAGCAAGAGCCCCTGCAGCCATGCCTGACGCCATTTTCTCTGCCCTGTCAGCAGTCTCGGGGCTGGGCTGGTGGGAGGGAGTGAGAGGCCACGGCTTTGTGGGTGGCCCAGTGTGAGTGGGGCTCTGCTGGACTTTCTGCAGCAGTTGCCAGGCTGCCACCTGCTAAAGAAGAGGATGTGTCACCCATACCTGCTGCTGGAATTTCTCCCTGGGCAGAGGTGAGGAAGGAAAAAAGCAGTGGGGGCAGGGACAGGACGGGTATCTCAGGCAGGGAAATGGAAATCTTCCAGAAGAGCACCCAGGGCCAGGACCATCCTGGCTGGCCTGCAGGCACCAAGTCGGCCGGCATGCTGTCACTCGTGTGGCTCTATGGCCCTTCCTCTAGGCTTTCAAGTCCTTGTATATATTCAGGTGTTTTACCTGGGACGGGTGGGAATAGTTCAGCAGCAACTGGCCTGGGGCTCAGCTCACGTTTACTCACAGATGCCTCGGCACGGTGCCCCAGCTTTGTAATGAGGACGCTTGTTGCGTGGGGGCTGCTGGCTGAATGGGAGACGATTCCCCACCACTGACCAACTTCAGAATTGTTTACAACTGGAGCAAGTGCCCTGATACGGTTTTCCTCTGTGTAACTGGTGGGTTCTGTGTTTTTTTCTCTTTTTCGTTTTTGGTTCAAGGTAGATTTTATTCCTCTTTTTTGTATTTACAGATATAAGCATGGAAATAATTTATTCATATAAATACATGTATGTGCAGGGAATAATTGTTTTTTCTGTTTTATTTTTTAAATTTTATTTCTTTTTAATTTTGAATTTTATTTTATATTTTTATACAGCAGGTTCTTATTGGTTATCTATTTTATACATATAAATGTATACATGCCAATCCCAGTCTCTCAACTCCTCCCACCACCACCCCCCCAACAGCTTTCCCCCCTTGTTGTCCATACGTTTGTTGTCTACATCTGTTGCTCTATTTATGCCTTGCAAAATGGTTAATCTGTACAGTTTTTCTAGGTTCCACATATATGCGTGAATATACCAGATTTGTTTTTCTCTTTCTGACTTACTTCACTCTGTATGACAGTCTCTAGATCCATCGACGTCTCTACAAATGACCCAATTTCATTCCTTTTCATGGCTTAGTAATATTCCATTTTATATATGTACCACAGCTTTATGCATTCGTCTGTCTGTGGGCATTTAGGTTGCTTCCATTACCTCGATATTGTAAATAGTGATGCAATGAACATTGCGGTGAATGACTCTTTTTGATTTATGGTTTTGTCTGGGTATATGTCCAGTACTGGGATTGCTGTATCATATGGTAATTCTATTGTTAGTTTCTTAAGAAATTCCATATTGTTCTCCATAATGACTGTATCAATTTATATTCCCAACAATAGTGGAAGAGGGTTCCTTTTCTCCACACCCTTTCCAGCATTTTTTGTTTGTAGATTTTCTATGATGCCTATTCTACCAGGTGTGAGGTGATACCTCATTGTTGAATCCATTTCGTTGAGCAAGGGGTAGGTCTTGTCTATTACATATTTGGCTTATGGAACGGTATCTGTGCTAATTTCAAACTCTGCTTTTATGCAGCACCCCAACTCACCTTCCCCCTTAAGCAAGCATAAGTTGGTTTTCTAAATTTGAGACCCTGTTCTGTTTTGTAATTCAGTTCATGTGTAGCCAAGTTCACATTCCGTGTATTAGTGATACCTTATGATGTTTCTTTTTCTGTGTGACTTATTTCACTTAGAATCATCGTGCCTCAATCCACTCATTATGCTGGTACGGGCCTGGTGACATAGATTTCATTGCTGAGTGGTATTCTGTTGTACATAAGTACCGCAACTTCTTTATCCATTATTTGCTCTCTGGGATATTTAACTTGTGCCGCAGAAGAGATTCCTGTAAAAAGAGCCGTCCCAAATTTTGGGGTGGCTGTGTCTTTTTGATTTTAATTTCCCTAAGCTATAGGACCATAAGTGGAAGTGCCCTAGGCTCTGTTGCTTTGTTTTTTAGACGTTTCAGGAAACACCATACACTTCTACAGAGCGGCTGTTGGGAATTTACATCCCGCCCATCAGCATAACAAGGCTCCCAGTTCTCCGTGGCCTGTTCTGCCTTTCTGGATTTTACACTTTTTTCAGATGGCCCTTTTGACCGGGGGGGGGGGGAAGTGAGACTTCATTGTAGTGCAGATTTCCTTTGCAAGCTTGCTTGGTTGGCCAAAAAGGGCGTATGCGTTTTTTCCTGAATATATTCAGGAAAAAACACATACGCGCTTTTTGGCCAAGTGCATCATTGTCGACGTTCTTCCTCTTTTCCTGTGTTTTAAATGCAATCCAATTCCGATTCCTCCTGAAATCGGTTTCCTGCAATTCTGCCCCGCATTCAAGTCCTCTTGGCAGCCCTACTTCAGTATATTTTCGGACAATAGCTGTCATTTATAAATCTGCAGGTTTGTGAATTACAGTGCCCCTGAGCTCCTTTCTTCAACTCGCTTTCTGTTGAGCTGGCCACAACACCCCAGGATTGCTTCAGGCCCTAATCTGGTTCCGGCATGGCATGCTGAGCCTTTGGTTTATTCCTCTTCCCTGTGGGAAATGAGAGTTAAATTTGCCCGTCCAGACACCTCCAGCTAGTCTCTCATTGGTTCTCCCTATTCCTGTTCATCTTCTGCAGAAATTGCAAACTGGGCCAAACAGGAGGTTAAAGGGACTGACTCTCCAAGTCGGGAGAGTGTTAGTAAAGCGTCTGGAATGTTGCACCCGAGTACCAGGGTACGAAAACTGAGACATATTTGAACACGTTTCTCGATCACACGGTGGATCGTACTCTGGATTCCACATGCATGTTTTAGCTGAAGGAAGAATCCCTTAAACCTGGAGAGTTGAGACCCATGGAATGGGTACCATGCAATATGACTTCAAAGGGTCTGCATTTGCTCACCGAACCTCACCAATCTTATGAGCCCCAAGTGTCCAGCCTTATGTGTCACCCAGCTCTGGGTGTAGATATGGTAAATGCAGGTTGCATCAGAAGCCTTGAATGAATTACTTAAGTATTGCTCTCTATTTCACTGTCATTGTGTTTTGTTTAAGAAATTTATTTTTAATATGGGATTTAGCTGATTTTCACTGCTTTAATGCCGCTGTACACACTCTTGATTCTCTTACAGAGATATATAAATCCATTGCTTTTATGATTCTTACTAGGCAGGTATATTCCTAGGCGTTGAATATGGGGTGTTGAGTCCATTTCGTTGAGCAAGGAGTAGCTCTTGTCTATTCCATATTTGCCTTATAGAACGTTATCTGTGCTCATTTCAATCTCTGGTTTTATGCAGCACCCCAACTCACCTTTCCCCTTAAGCAAGCATAAGTTGGTTTTCTAAATTTGAGACCCTGTTCTGTTTTGGAATTCAGTTCCTGTGTAGCCAAGTTTACATTCCGTGTATTAGTGATATCTTATGATGTTTCTTCTTCTGTGTGACTTATTTCAGTTAGAATCATGGTACCTGAATCCACTCATTGTGCTGCTAAGGGCCTGATGACATAGATTTCATTGCTGAGTGATACTGCTTTGTAAGTAAATACCACAACTTCTTTATCCATTTTTCACTTTCTGCGATGTTCACCTTGTACTGTAAACGAGGTTCTTGTAAACAGAGGCGTCCCCAACTTTGGGGTGGCTGTGTCTTTTTGATTTTAATTTCCCTAAACTATTGGACCATAAGTGGAAGTGCCCTAGGCTCTGTTGCTTTGTTTTTTAGATGTTTCAGGAAACACCATACACTTCTCCCGAGTGTCTGTTGGCAATTTACATCCCGCCCATCAGCATAACAAGGCTCCCAGTTCTCCATGGCCTGTCCTGCCTTTCTGGATTTTACACTTTTTTCAGATGGCCCTTTTGACCGGGGGGAAGTGAGACTTCATTGTAGTGCAGATTTCCTTTGCAAGCTTGCTTGGTTGGCCAAAAAGGGCGTATGCGTTTTTTCCTGAATATATTCAGGAAAAAACGCATATGCCCTTTTTGGCCAAGTGCATCATTGTGGACGTTCTGCCTCTTTTCCTATGCTTTCAATGCAATTCCAGTCTACCTCCTGAAATTGGTTTCCTGCAATTCTGCCCCGCTTTCAAGTCCTCTTGGCAGCCTTACTTCAGTATATTTTTGGACGATAGCTGTCATTTATAACTCTGCAGGTTTGTGAATTACAGTGCCCCTGAGCTCCTTTCTTCAACTCGCTTTCTTGTGAGCTGGCCGCAACACCGCAGGATGGCTTCAGGCCCTAATCTGGTTCCGGCACGGCACGCTGAGCCTTTGGTTAATTCCTCTTCCTGGTGGGAAATGAGAGTTAAATTTGCCCGTCCAGACACCTCCAGCTAGTCTCTCATTGGTTCTCGCTATTCCTGTTCATCTTCCGCAGAAATTGCAAACTGGGCCAAACAGGAGGTTAAAGGCACTGACTCTCCAAGTGGGGAGAGTGTTAGTAAAGCGTCTGGAATGTTGCACCCGAGTACCAGGGTACGAAAACTGAGACATATTTGAACACGTCTCCCGATCACATGGTTGATCATACTCTAGGTTCCACATGCATGTTTTAGCTGAAGGAAGAATACCTTAAACCTGGGTAGTTGAAACCCGTGGAATGGGTACCATGCAATATGACTTCAAAGGGTCTTCATTTGCTCACCGAACCTCTCCAATCCTATCACTGCTGCGTTTATGCCCCTGTACACACGCTTGATTCTCTTTTGGAGACATAGCAATCCATAGGATTTAAGATACTTACTAGTCAGGTACATTCTTAGGCGTTTATTATGCGGTGTTGAGTCCATTTCGTTGAGCAAGGAGTAGCTCTTGTCTATTCCGTATTTGGCTTAAGGAACTTTATCTGTGCTCATTTCAATCTCTGCTTTTATGCAGCACCCCAACTCACCTTTCCCCTTAAGCAAGCATAAGTTGGTTTTCTAAATTTGAGACCCTGTTCTGTTCTGTAATTCAGTTCCAGTGTAGCCCAGTTTACATTCCGTGTATTAGTGATATCTTATGATGTTTCTTTTTCTGTGTGACTTATTTCAGTTAGAATCATCGTACCTGAATCCACTCATTATGCTGCTACGGGCCTGATGACATAGATTTCATTGCTGAGTGATACTGCATTGTACATAAGTACCACAAGTTCTTTATCCATTTTTCACTTTCTGTGATATTGAACTTGTACGGTAAACGAGGTTCTTGTAAACAGAGGTGTCCCAAACTTTGGGGTGGCTGTGTCTTTTTGATTTTAATTTCCCTAAACTATTGGACCATAAGTGGAAGTGCCCTAGGCTCTGTTGCTTTGTTTTTTAGATGTTTCAGGAAACACCATACACTTCTCCCGAGTGTCTGTTGGCAATTTACATCCCGCCCATCAGCATAACAAGGCTCCCAGTTCTCCATGGCCTGTCCTGCCTTTCTGGATTTTACACTTTTTGCAGATGGCCCTTTTGACCGGGGGGAAGTGAGACTTCATTGTAGTGCAGATTTCCTTTGCAAGCTTGCTTGGTTGGCCAAAAAGGGCGTATGCGTTTTTTCCTGAATATATTCAGGAAAAAACGCATACGCCCTTTTTGGCCAAGTGCATCATTGTGGACGTTCTGCCTCTTTTCCTATGCTTTCAATGCAATTCCAGTCTACCTCCTGAAATCGGTTTCCTGCAATTCTGCCCCGCTTTCAAGTCCTCTTGGCAGCCTTACTTCAGTATATTTTTGGACGATAGCTGTCATTTATAACTCTGCAGGTTTGTGAATTACAGTGCCCCTGAGCTCCTATCTTCAACTCGCTTTCTTGTGAGCTGGCCGCAACACCGCAGGATGGCTTCAGGCCCTAATCTGGTTCCGGCACGGCACGCTGAGCCTTTGGTTAATTCCTCTTCCTGGTGGGAAATGAGAGTTAAATTTGCCCGTCCAGACA
Source organism: Globicephala melas (assembly GCF_963455315.2). NCBI lineage: Eukaryota > Metazoa > Chordata > Mammalia > Artiodactyla > Delphinidae > Globicephala > Globicephala melas. The sequence goes on along the minus strand of NW_027207556.1, from coordinate 150,115 downwards.
CCTCCAGCTAGTCTCTCATTGGTTCTCCCTATTCCTGTTCATCTTCCGCAGAAATTGCAAACTGGCCCAAACAGGTGGTTAAAGGCGCTGACACTCCAAGTGGGGAGAGTGTTAGTAAAGCGTCTGGAATGTTGCACCCGAGTACCAGGGGAGGAAAACTGAGACATATTTGAACACGTCTCCCGTTCACACGGTTGATCATACTCTGGGTTCCACATGCATGTTTTAGCTGAAGGAAGAATACATTAAACCTGGGTAGTTGAAACCCGTGGAATGGGTACCATGCAATATGACTTCAAAGGGTCTTCATTTGCTCACCGAACCTCTCCAATCCTATCACTGCTGCGTTTATGCCCCTGTACACACGCTTGATTCTCTTTTGGAGACATAGCAATCCATAGGTTTTAAGATACTTACTAGTCAGGTACATTCTTAGGCGTTTAATATGGGGTGTTGAGTCCATTTCGTTGAGCAAGGAGTAGCTCTTGTCTATTCCATATTTGGCTTAAGGAACTTTATCTGTGCTCATTTCAATCTCTGGTTTTATGCAGCACCCCAACTCACCTTTCCCCTTAAGCAAGCATAAGTTGGTTTTCTAAATTTGAGACCCTGTTCTGTTTTGGAATTCAGTTCCTGTGTAGCCAAGTTTACATTCCGTGTATTAGTGATATCTTATGATGTTTCTTCTTCTGTGTGACTTATTTCAGTTAGAATCATGGTACCTGAATCCACTCATTGTGCTGCTAAGGGCCTGATGACATAGATTTCATTGCTGAGTGATACTGCTTTGTAAGTAAATACCACAACTTCTTTATCCATTTTTCACTTTCTGCGATGTTCACCTTGTACTGTAAACGAGGTTCTTGTAAACAGAGGCGTCCCCAACTTTGGGGTGGCTGTGTCTTTTGGATTTTAATTTCCCTAAACTATTGGACCATAAGTGGAAGTGCCCTAGGCTCTGTTGCTTTGTTTTTTAGATGTTTCAGGAAACACCATACACTTCTCCCGAGTGTCTGTTGGCAATTTACATCCCGCCCATCAGCATAACAAGGCTCCCAGTTCTCCATGGCCTGTCCTGCCTTTCTGGATTTTACACATTTTTCAGATGGCCCTTTTGACCGGGGGGATGTGAGACTTCATTGTAGTGCAGATTTCCTTTGCAAGCTTGCTTGGTTGGCCAAAAAGGGCGTATGCGTTTTTTCCTGAATATATTCAGGAAAAAACGCATACGCCCTTTTTGGCCAAGTGCATCATTGTGGACGTTCTGCCTCTTTTCCTATGCTTTCAATGCAATTCCAGTCTACCTCCTGAAATCGGTTTCCTGCAATTCTGCCCCGCTTTCAAGTCCTCTTGGCAGCCTTACTTCAGTATATTTTTGGACGATAGCTGTCATTTATAACTCTGCAGGTTTGTGAATTACAGTGCCCCTGAGCTCCTATCTTCAACTCGCTTTCTTGTGAGCTGGCCGCAACACCGCAGGATGGCTTCAGGCCCTAATCTGGTTCCGGCACGGCACGCTGAGCCTTTGGTTAACTCCTCTTCCTGGTGGGAAATGAGAGTTAAATTTGCCCGTCCAGACACCTCCAGCTAGTCTCTCATTGGTTCTCGCTATTCCTGTTCATCTTCCGCAGAAATTGCAAACTGGGCCAAACAGGAGGTTAAAGGCACTGACTCTCCAAGTGGGGAGAGTGTTAGTAAAGCGTCTGGAATGTTGCACCCGAGTACCAGGGTACGAAAACTGAGACATATTTGAACACGTCTCCCGATCACATGGTTGATCATACTCTAGGTTCCACATGCATGTTTTAGCTGAAGGAAGAATACCTTAAAACTGGGTAGTTGAAACCCGTGGAATGGGTACCATGCAATATGACTTCAAAGGGTCTTCATTTGCTCACCGAACCTCTCCAATCCTATCACTGCTGCGTTTATGCCCCTGTACACACGCTTGATTCTCTTTTGGAGACATAGCAATCCATAGGATTTAAGATACTTACTAGTCAGGTACATTCTTAGGCGTTTATTATGCGGTGTTGAGTCCATTTCGTTGAGCAAGGAGTAGCTCTTGTCTATTCCGTATTTGGCTTAAGGAACTTTATCTGTGCTCATTTCAATCTCTGCTTTTATGCAGCACCCCAACTCACCTTTCCCCTTAAACAAGCATAAGTTGGTTTTCTAAATTTGAGACCCTGTTCTGTTCTGTAATTCAGTTCCAGTGTAGCCCAGTTTACATTCCGTGTATTAGTGATATCTTATGATGTTTCTTTTTCTGTGTGACTTATTTCAGTTAGAATCATCGTACCTGAATCCACTCATTATGCTGCTACGGGCCTGATGACATAGATTTCATTGCTGAGTGATACTGCATTGTACATAAGTACCACAAGTTCTTTATCCATTTTTCACTTTCTGTGATATTGAACTTGTACGGTAAACCAGGTTCTTGTAAACAGAGGTGTCCCAAACTTTGGGGTGGCTGTGTCTTTTTGATTTTAATTTCCCTAAACTATTGGACCATAAGTGGAAGTGCCCTAGGCTCTGTTGCTTTGTTTTTTAGATGTTTCAGGAAACACCATACACTTCTCCCGAGTGTCTGTTGGCAATTTACATCCCGCCCATCAGCATAACAAGGCTCCCAGTTCTCCATGGCCTGTCCTGCCTTTCTGGATTTTACACTTTTTTCAGATGGCCCTTTTGACCGGGGGGAAGTGAGACTTCATTGTAGTGCAGATTTCCTTTGCAAGCTTGCTTGGTTGGCCAAAAAGGGCGTATGCGTTTTTTCCTGAATATATTCAGGAAAAAACGCATACGCCCTTTTTGGCCAAGTGCATCATTGTGGACGTTCTGCCTCTTTTCCTATGCTTTCAATGCAATTCCAGTCTACCTCCTGAAATCGGTTTCCTGCAATTCTGCCCCGCTTTCAAGTCCTCTTGGCAGCCTTACTTCAGTATATTTTTGGACGATAGCTGTCATTTATAACTCTGCAGGTTTGTGAATTACAGTGCCCCTGAGCTCCTATCTTCAACTCGCTTTCTTGTGAGCTGGCCGCAACAGCGCAGGATGGCTTCAGGCCCTAATCTGGTTCCGGCACGGCACGCTGAGCCTTTGGTTAATTCCTCTTCCTGGTGGGAAATGAGAGTTAAATTTGCCCGTCCAGACACCTCCAGCTAGTCTCTCATTGGTTCTCCCTATTCCTGTTCATCTTCCGCAGAAATTGCAAACTGGCCCAAACAGGTGGTTAAAGGCGCTGACACTCCAAGTGGGGAGAGTGTTAGTAAAGCGTCTGGAATGTTGCACCCGAGTACCAGGGGAGGAAAACTGAGACATATTTGAACACGTCTCCCGTTCACACGGTTGATCATACTCTGGGTTCCACATGCATGTTTTAGCTGAAGGAAGAATACCTTAAACCTGGGTAGTTGAAACCCGTGGAATGGGTACCATTCAATATGACTTCAAAGGGTCTTCATTTGCTCACCGAACCTCTCCAATCCTATCACTGCTGCGTTTATGCCCCTGTACACACGCTTGATTCTCTTTTGGAGACATAGCAATCCATAGGTTTTAAGATACTTACTAGTCAGGTACATTCTTAGGCGTTTAATATGGGGTGTTGAGTCCATTTCGTTGAGCAAGGAGTAGCTCTTGTCTATTCCATATTTGGCTTAAGGAACTTTATCTGTGCTCATTTCAATCTCTGGTTTTATGCAGCACCCCAACTCACCTTTCCCCTTAAGCAAGCATAAGTTGGTTTTCTAAATTTGAGACCCTGTTCTGTATTGGAATTCAGTTCCTGTGTAGCCAAGTTTACATTCCGTGTATTACTGATATCTTATGATGTTTCTTTTTCTGTGTGACTTATTTCAGTTAGAATCATCATACCTGAATCCACTCATTGTGCTGCTAAGGGCCTGATGACATAGATTTCATTGCTGAGTGATATTGCTTTGTAAGTAAATACCACAACTTCTTTAACCATTTTTCAATTTCTGCGATGTTGAACTTGTACTGTAAACGAGGTTCTTGTAAACAGAGCCGTTCCAAACTTCGGGGTGGCTGTGTCTTTTTGATTTTAATTTCCCTAAACTATTGGACCATAAGTGGAAGTGCCCTAGGCTCTGTTGCTTTGTTTTTTAGATGTTTCAGGAAACACCATACACTTCTCCCGAGTGTCTGTTGGCAATTTACATCCCACCCATCAGCATAACAAGGCTCCCAGTTCTCCATGGCCTGTCCTGCCTTTCTGGATTTTACACTTTTTTCAGATGGCCCTTTTGACCGGGGGGAAGTGAGACTTCATTGTAGTACAGATTTCCTTTGCAAGTTTGCTTGGTTGGCCAAAATGGGCGTATGTGTTTTTTCCTGAATATATTCAGGAAAAAACGCATACGCCCTTTTTGGCCAAGTGCATCATTGTGGACGTTCTGCCTCTTTTCCTATGCTTTCAATGCAATTCCAGTCTACCTCCTGAAATCGGTTTCCTGCAATTCTGCCCCGCTTTCAAGTCCTCTTGGCAGCCTTACTTCAGTATATTTTTGGACGATAGCTGTCATTTATAACTCTGCAGGTTTGTGAACTACAGTGTCCCTGAGCTCCATTCTTCAACTCGCTTTCTTGTGAGCTGGCCGCAACAGCACAGGATGGCTTCAGGCCCTAATCTGGTTCCGGCACGGCACGCTAAGCCTTTGGTTAACTCCTCTTCCTGGTGGGAAATGAGAGTTAAATTTGCCCGTCCAGACACCTCCAGCTAGTCTCTCATTGGTTCTCGCTATTCCTGTTCATCTTCCGCAGAAATTGCAAACTGGGCCAAACAGGAGGTTAAAGGCACTGACTCTCCAAGTGGGGAGAGTGTTAGTAAAGTGTCTGGAATGTTGCACCCGAGTACCAGGGTACGAAAACTGAGACATATTTGAACACGTCTCCCGATCACATGGTTGATCATACTCTAGGTTCCACATGCATGTTTTAGCTGAAGGAACAATACCTTAAAACTGGGTAGTTGAAACCCGTGGAATGGGTACCATGCAATATGACTTCAAAGGGTCTTCATTTGCTCACCGAACCTCTCCAATCCTATCACTGCTGCGTTTATGCCCCTGTACACACGCTTGATTCTCTTTTGGAGACATAGCAATCCATAGGATTTAAGATACTTACTAGTCAGGTACATTCTTAGGCGTTTATTATGCGGTGTTGAGTCCATTTCGTTGAGCAAGGAGTAGCTCTTGTCTATTCCGTATTTGGCTTAAGGAACTTTATCTGTGCTCTTTTCAATCTCTGCTTTTATGCAGCACCCCAACTCACCTTTCCCCTTAAGCAAGCATAAGTTGGTTTTCTAAATTTGAGACCCTGTTCTGTTCTGTAATTCAGTTCCAGTGTAGCCCAGTTTACATTCCGTGTATTAGTGATATCTTATGATGTTTCTTTTTCTGTGTGACTTATTTCAGTTAGAATCATCGTACCTGAATCCACTCATTATGCTGCTACGGGCCTGATGACATACATTTCATTGCTGAGTGATACTGCATTGTACATAAGTACCACAAGTTCTTTATCCATTTTTCACTTTCTGTGATATTGAACTTGTACGGTAAACGAGGTTCTTGTAAACAGAGGTGTCCCAAACTTTGGGGTGGCTGTGTCTTTTTGATTTTAATTTCCCTAAACTATTGAACCATAAGTGGAAGTGCCCTAGGCTCTGTTGCTTTGTTTTTTAGATGTTTCAGGAAACACCATACACTTCTCCCCAGTGTCTGTTGGCAATTTACATCCCGCCCATCAGCATAACAAGGCTCCCAGTTCTCCATGGCCTGTCCTGCCTTTCTGGATTTTACACTTTTTGCAGATGGCCCTTTTGACCGGGGGGAAGTGAGACTTCATTGTAGTACAGATTTCCTTTGCAAGTTTGCTTGGTTGGCCAAAATGGGCGTATGCGTTTTTTCCTGAATATATTCAGGAAAAACGCATACGCCCTTTTTGGCCAAGTGCATCATTGTGGACGTTCTGCCTCTTTTCCTATGCTTTCAATGCAATTCCAGTCTACCTCCTGAAATCGGTTTCCTGCAATTCTGCCCCGCTTTCAAGTCCTCTTGGCAGCCTTACTTCAGTATATTTTTGGACGATAGCTGTCATTTATAACTCTGCAGGTTTGAGAATTACAGTGCCCCTGAGCTCCATTCTTCAACTCGCTTTCTTGTGAGCTGGCCGCAACAGCGCAGGATGGCTTCAGGCCCTAATCTGGTTCCGGCACGGCACGCTGAGCCTTTGGTTAATTCCTCTTCCTGGTGGGAAATGAGAGTTAAATTTGCCCGTCCAGACACCTCCAGCTAGTCTCTCATTGGTTCTCGCTATTCCTGTTCATCTTCCGCAGAAATTGCAAACTGGGCCAAACAGGAGGTTAAAGGGACTGACTCTCCAAGTCGGGAGAGTGTTAGTAAAGCGTCTGGAATGTTGCACCCGAGTACCAGGGTACGAAAACTGAGACATATTTGAACACGTCTCCCGATCACATGGTTGATCATACTCTAGGTTCCACATGCATGTTTTAGCTGAAGGAACAATACCTTAAAACTGGGTAGTTGAAACCCGTGGAATGGGTACCATGTAATATGACTTCAAAGGGTCTTCATTTGCTCACCGAACCTCTCCAATCCTATCACTGCTGCGTTTATGCCCCTGTACACACGCTTGATTCTCCTTTGGAGACATAGCAATCCATAGGTTTTAAGATACTTACTAGTAAGTTACATTCTTAGTCGTTGAATATGGGGTGTTGAGTCCATTTCGTTGAGCAAGGAGTAGCTCTTGTCTATTCCATATTTGGCTTAACGAACTTTATCTGTGCTCATTTCAATCTCTGGTTTTATGCAGCACCCCAACTCACCTTTCCCCTTAAGCAAGCATAAGTTGGTTTTCTAAATTTGAGACCCTGTTCTGTTCTGTAATTCAGTTCCTGTGTAGCCAAGTTTACATTCCGTGTATTAGTGATATCTTATGATGTTTCTTTTTCTGTGTGACTTATTTCAGTTAGAATCATCGTACCTGAATCCACTCATTATGCTGCTACGGGCCTGATGACATAGATTTCATTGCTGAGTGATACTGCATTGTACGTAAGTACCACAAGTTCTTTATCCATTTTTCACTTTCTGTGATATTGAACTTGTACGGTAAATGACGTTCTTGTAAACAGAGGCGTCCCAAACTTTGGGGTGGCTGGGTCTTTTTGATTTTAATTTCCCTAAGCTATAGGACCATAAGTGGAAGTGCCCTAGGCTCTGTTGCTTTGTTTTTTAGATGTTTCAGGAAACACCATACACTTCTCCCGAGTGTCTGTTGGCAATTTACATCCCGCCCATCAGCATAACAAGGCTCCCAGTTCTCCATGGCCTGTCCTGCCTTTCTGGATTTTACACTTTTTTCAGATGGCCCTTTTGACCGGGGGGAAGTGAGACTTCATTGTAGTGCAGATTTCCTTTGCAAGCTTGCTTGGTTGGCCAAAAAGGGCGTATGCGTTTTTTCCTGAATATATTCAGGAAAAAACGCATACGCCCTTTTTGGCCAAGTGCATCATTGTGGACGTTCTGCCTCTTTTCCTATGCTTTCGATGCAATTCCAGTCTACCTCCTGAAATCGGTTTCCTGCAATTCTGCCCCGCTTTCAAGTCCTCTTGGCAGCCTTACTTCAGTATATTTTTGGACGATAGCTGTCATTTATAACTCTGCAGGTTTGTGAATTACAGTGCCCCTGAGCTCCTTTCTTCAACTCGCTTTCTTGTGAGCTGGCCGCAACACCGCAGGATGGCTTCAGGCCCTAATCTGGTTCCGGCACGGCACGCTGAGCCTTTGGTTATTTCCTCTTCCTGGTGGGAAATGAGAGTGAAATTTGCCCGTCCAGACACCTCCAGCTAGTCTCTCATTGGTTCTCCCTATTCCTGTTCATCTTCCGCAGAAATTGCAAACTGGGCTAAACAGGAGGTTAAAGGCTGACTCTCCAAGTGGGGAGAGTGTTAGTAAAGCATCTGGAATGTTGCACCCGAGTACCAGGGGAGGAAAACTGAGACATATTTGAACAGGTCTCCCGTTCACATGGTTGATCATACTCTGGGTTCCACATGCATGTTTTAGCTGAAGGAAGAATACCTTAAACCTGGGTAGTTGAAACCCGTGGAATGGGTACCATGCAATATGACTTCAAAGGGTCTTCATTTGCTCACCGAACCTCTCCAATCCTATCACTGCTGCGTTTATGTCCCTGTACACATGCTTGATTCTCTTTCGGAGACATAGCAATCCATAGGTTTTAAGATACTTAAGAGTCAGGTACATTCTTAGGCGTTTAATATGCGGTGTTGAGTCCATTTCGTTGAGCAAGGAGTAGCTCTTGTCTATTCCATATTTGGCTTAAGGAACTTTATCTGTGCTCATTTCAATCTCTGGTTTTATGCAGCACCCCAACTCACCTTTACCCTTAAACAAGCATAAGTTGGTTTTCTAAATTTGAGACCCTGTTCTGTTCTGTAATTCAGTTCCTGTGTAGCCAAGTTTACATTCCGTGTATTACTGATATCTTATGATGTTTCTTTTTCTGTGTGACTTATTTCAGTTAGAATCATCGTACCTGAATCCACTCATTGTGCTGCTACGGGCCTGATGACATAGATTTCACTGCTGAGTGATACTGCATTGTACGTAAGTACCACAAGTTCTTTATCCATTTTTCACTTTCTGTGATATTGAACTTGTACGGTAAACGAGGTTCTTGTAAACAGAGGCGTCCCAAACATTGGGGTGGCTGTATCTTTCTGATTTTAATTTCCCTAAGCTATAGGACCATAAGTGGAAGTGCCCTAGGCTCTGTTGCTTTGTTTTTTAGACGTTTCAGGAAACACCATACACTTCTCCCGAGTGTCTGTTGGCAATTTACATCCCGCCCATCAGCATAACAAGGCTCCCAGTTCTCCATGGCCTGTCCTGCCTTTCTGGATTTTACACTTTTTTCAGATGGCCCTTTTGACCGGGGGGAAGTGAGACTTCATTGTAGTGCAGATTTCCTTTGCAAGCTTGCTTGGTTGGCCAAAAAGGGCGTATGCGTTTTTTCCTGAATATATTCAGGAAAAAACGCATACGCCCTTTTTGGCCAAGTGCATCATTGTGGACGTTCTGCCTCTTTTCCTATGCTTTCAATGCAATTCCAGTCTACCTCCTGAAATCGGTTTCCTGCAATTCTGCCCCGCTTTCAAGTCCTCTTGGCAGCCTTACTTCAGTATATTTTTGGACGATAGTTGTCATTTATAACTCTGCAGGTTTGTGAATTACAGTGCCCCTGAGCTCCTCTCTTAAACTCGCTTTCTTGTGAGCTGGCCGCAACACCGCAGGATGGCTTCAGGCCCTAATCTGGTTCCGGCACGGCACGCTGAGCCTTTGGTTATTTCCTCTTCCTGGTGGGAAATGAGAGTTAAATTTGCCCGTCCAGACACCTCCAGCTAGTCTCTCATTGGTTCTCGCTATTCCTGTTCATCTTCCGCAGAAATTGCAAACTGGGCCAAACAGGAGGTTAAAGGGACTGACTCTCCAAGTCGGGAGAGTGTTAGTAAAGCGTCTGGAATGTTGCACCCGAGTACCAGGGTACGAAAACTGAGACATATTTGAACACGTCTCCCGATCACATGGTTGATCATACTCTAGGTTCCACATGCATGTTTTAGCTGAAGGAAGAATACCTTAAACCTGGGTAGTTGAAACCCGTGGAATGGGTACCATGCAATATGACTTCAAAGGGTCTTCATTTGCTCACCGAACCTCTCCAATCCTATCACTGCTGCGTTTATGTCCCTGTACACATGCTTGATTCTCTTTCGGAGACATAGCAATCCATAGGTTTTAAGATACTTAAGAGTCAGGTACATTCTTAGGCGTTTAATATGCGGTGTTGAGTCCATTTCGTTGAGCAAGGAGTAGCTCTTGTCTATTCCATATTTGGCTTAAGGAACTTTATCTGTGCTCATTTCAATCTCTGGTTTTATGCAGCACCCCAACTCACCTTTACCCTTAAACAAGCATAAGTTGGTTTTCTAAATTTGAGACCCTGTTCTGTTCTGTAATTCAGTTCCTGTGTAGCCAAGTTTACATTCCGTGTAATACTGATATCTTATGATGTTTCTTTTTCTGTGTGACTTATTTCAGTTAGAATCATCGTACCTGAATCCACTCATTGTGCTGCTACGGGCCTGATGACATAGATTTCACTGCTGAGTGATACTGCATTGTACGTAAGTACCACAAGTTCTTTATCCATTTTTCACTTTCTGTGATATTGAACTTGTACGGTAAACGAGGTTCTTGTAAACAGAGGCGTCCCAAACTTTGGGGTGGCTGTGTCTTTTTGATTTTAATTTCCCTAAGCTATAGGACCATAAGTGGAAGTGCCCTAGGCTCTGTTGCTTTGTTTTTTAGATGTTTCAGGAAACACCATACACTTCTCCCCAGTGTCTGTTGGCAATGTACATCCTGCCCATCAGCATAACAAGGCTCCCAGTTCTCCATGGCCTGTCCTGCCTTTCTGGATTTTACACATTTTTCAGATGGCCCTTTTGACCGGGGGGAAGTGAGACTTCATTGTAGTGCAGATTTCCTTTGCAAGCTTGCTTGGTTGGCCAAAAAGGGCGTATGCGTTTTTTCCTGAATATATTCAGGAAAAAACGCATACGCCCTTTTTGGCCAAGTGCATCATTGTGGACGTTCTGCCTCTTTTCCTATGCTTTCAATGCAATTCCAGTCTACCTCCTGAAATCGGTTTCCTGCAATTCTGCCCCGCTTTCAAGTCCTCTTGGCAGCCTTACTTCAGTATATTTTTGGACGATAGCTGTCATTTATAACTCTGCAGGTTTGTGAATTACAGTGCCCCTGAGCTCCTATCTTCAACTCGCTTTCTTGTGAGCTGGCCGCAACACCGCAGGATGGCTTCAGGCCCTAATCTGGTTCCGGCACGGCACGCTGAGCCTTTGGTTAACTCCTCTTCCTGGTGGGAAATGAGAGTTAAATTTGCCCGTCCAGACACCTCCAGCTAGTCTCTCATTGGTTCTCGCTATTCCTGTTCATCTTCCGCAGAAATTGCAAACTGGGCCAAACAGGAGGTTAAAGGCACTGACTCTCCAAGTGGCGAGAGTGTTAGTAAAGCGTCTGGAATGTTGCACCCGAGTACCAGGGTACGAAAACTGAGACATATTTGAACACGTCTCCCGATCACATGGTTGATCATACTCTAGGTTCCACATGCATGTTTTAGCTGAAGGAAGAATACCTTAAAACTGGGTAGTTGAAACCCGTGGAATGGGTACCATGCAATATGACTTCAAAGGGTCTTCATTTGCTCACCGAACCTCTCCAATCCTATCACTGCTGCGTTTATGCCCCTGTACACACGCTTGATTCTCTTTTGGAGACATAGCAATCCATAGGATTTAAGATACTTACTAGTCAGGTACATTCTTAGGCGTTTATTATGCGGTGTTGAGTCCATTTCGTTGAGCAAGGAGTAGCTCTTGTCTATTCCGTATTTGGCTTAAGGAACTTTATCTGTGCTCATTTCAATCTCTGCTTTTATGCAGCACCCCAACTCACCTTTCCCCTTAAACAAGCATAAGTTGGTTTTCTAAATTTGAGACCCTGTTCTGTTCTGTAATTCAGTTCCAGTGTAGCCCAGTTTACATTCCGTGTATTAGTGATATCTTATGATGTTTCTTTTTCTGTGTGACTTATTTCAGTTAGAATCATCGTACCTGAATCCACTCATTATGCTGCTACGGGCCTGATGACATAGATTTCATTGCTGAGTGATACTGCATTGTACATAAGTACCACAAGTTCTTTATCCATTTTTCACTTTCTGTGATATTGAACTTGTACGGTAAACCAGGTTCTTGTAAACAGAGGTGTCCCAAACTTTGGGGTGGCTGTGTCTTTTTGATTTTAATTTCCCTAAACTATTGGACCATAAGTGGAAGTGCCCTAGGCTCTGTTGCTTTGTTTTTTAGATGTTTCAGGAAACACCATACACTTCTCCCGAGTGTCTGTTGGCAATTTACATCCCGCCCATCAGCATAACAAGGCTCCCAGTTCTCCATGGCCTGTCCTGCCTTTCTGGATTTTACACTTTTTTCAGATGGCCCTTTTGACCGGGGGGAAGTGAGACTTCATTGTAGTGCAGATTTCCTTTGCAAGCTTGCTTGGTTGGCCAAAAAGGGCGTATGCGTTTTTTCCTGAATATATTCAGGAAAAAACGCATACGCCCTTTTTGGCCAAGTGCATCATTGTGGACGTTCTGCCTCTTTTCCTATGCTTTCAATGCAATTCCAGTCTACCTCCTGAAATCGGTTTCCTGCAATTCTGCCCCGCTTTCAAGTCCTCTTGGCAGCCTTACTTCAGTATATTTTTGGACGATAGCTGTCATTTATAACTCTGCAGGTTTGTGAATTACAGTGCCCCTGAGCTCCTATCTTCAACTCGCTTTCTTGTGAGCTGGCCGCAACAGCGCAGGATGGCTTCAGGCCCTAATCTGGTTCCGGCACGGCACGCTGAGCCTTTGGTTAATTCCTCTTCCTGGTGGGAAATGAGAGTTAAATTTGCCCGTCCAGACACCTCCAGCTAGTCTCTCATTGGTTCTCCCTATTCCTGTTCATCTTCCGCAGAAATTGCAAACTGGCCCAAACAGGTGGTTAAAGGCGCTGACACTCCAAGTGGGGAGAGTGTTAGTAAAGCGTCTGGAATGTTGCACCCGAGTACCAGGGGAGGAAAACTGAGACATATTTGAACATGTCTCCCGTTCACACGGTTGATCATACTCTGGGTTCCACATGCATGTTTTAGCTGAAGGAAGAATACCTTAAACCTGGGTAGTTGAAACCCGTGGAATGGGTACCATTCAATATGACTTCAAAGGGTCTTCATTTGCTCACCGAACCTCTCCAATCCTATCACTGCTGCGTTTATGCCCCTGTACACACGCTTGATTCTCTTTTGGAGACATAGCAATCCATAGGTTTTAAGATACTTACTAGTCAGGTACATTCTTAGGCGTTTAATATGGGGTGTTGAGTCCATTTCGTTGAGCAAGGAGTAGCTCTTGTCTATTCCATATTTGGCTTAAGGAACTTTATCTGTGCTCATTTCAATCTCTGGTTTTATGCAGCACCCCAACTCACCTTTCCCCTTAAGCAAGCATAAGTTGGTTTTCTAAATTTGAGACCCTGTTCTGTATTGGAATTCAGTTCCTGTGTAGCCAAGTTTACATTCCGTGTATTACTGATATCTTATGATGTTTCTTTTTCTGTGTGACTTATTTCAGTTAGAATCATCATACCTGAATCCACTCATTGTGCTGCTAAGGGCCTGATGACATAGATTTCATTGCTGAGTGATATTGCTTTGTAAGTAAATACCACAACTTCTTTAACCATTTTTCAATTTCTGCGATGTTGAACTTGTACTGTAAACGAGGTTCTTGTAAACAGAGCCGTTCCAAACTTCGGGGTGGCTGTGTCTTTTTGATTTTAATTTCCCTAAACTATTGGACCATAAGTGGAAGTGCCCTAGGCTCTGTTGCTTTGTTTTTTAGATGTTTCAGGAAACACCATACACTTCTCCCGAGTGTCTGTTGGCAATTTACATCCCACCCATCAGCATAACAAGGCTCCCAGTTCTCCATGGCCTGTCCTGCCTTTCTGGATTTTACACTTTTTTCAGATGGCCCTTTTGACCGGGGGGAAGTGAGACTTCATTGTAGTACAGATTTCCTTTGCAAGTTTGCTTGGTTGGCCAAAATGGGCGTATGTGTTTTTTCCTGAATATATTCAGGAAAAAACGCATACGCCCTTTTTGGCCAAGTGCATCATTGTGGACGTTCTGCCTCTTTTCCTATGCTTTCAATGCAATTCCAGTCTACCTCCTGAAATCGGTTTCCTGCAATTCTGCCCCGCTTTCAAGTCCTCTTGGCAGCCTTACTTCAGTATATTTTTGGACGATAGCTGTCATTTATAACTCTGCAGGTTTGTGAACTACAGTGTCCCTGAGCTCCATTCTTCAACTCGCTTTCTTGTGAGCTGGCCGCAACAGCACAGGATGGCTTCAGGCCCTAATCTGGTTCCGGCACGGCACGCTAAGCCTTTGGTTAACTCCTCTTCCTGGTGGGAAATGAGAGTTAAATTTGCCCGTCCAGACACCTCCAGCTAGTCTCTCATTGGTTCTCGCTATTCCTGTTCATCTTCCGCAGAAATTGCAAACTGGGCCAAACAGGAGGTTAAAGGCACTGACTCTCCAAGTGGGGAGAGTGTTAGTAAAGTGTCTGGAATGTTGCACCCGAGTACCAGGGTACGAAAACTGAGACATATTTGAACACGTCTCCCGATCACATGGTTGATCATACTCTAGGTTCCACATGCATGTTTTAGCTGAAGGAACAATACCTTAAAACTGGGTAGTTGAAACCCGTGGAATGGGTACCATGCAATATGACTTCAAAGGGTCTTCATTTGCTCACCGAACCTCTCCAATCCTATCACTGCTGCGTTTATGCCCCTGTACACACGCTTGATTCTCTTTTGGAGACATAGCAATCCATAGGATTTAAGATACTTACTAGTCAGGTACATTCTTAGGCGTTTATTATGCGGTGTTGAGTCCATTTCGTTGAGCAAGGAGTAGCTCTTGTCTATTCCGTATTTGGCTTAAGGAACTTTATCTGTGCTCTTTTCAATCTCTGCTTTTATGCAGCACCCCAACTCACCTTTCCCCTTAAGCAAGCATAAGTTGGTTTTCTAAATTTGAGACCCTGTTCTGTTCTGTAATTCAGTTCCAGTGTAGCCCAGTTTACATTCCGTGTATTAGTGATATCTTATGATGTTTCTTTTTCTGTGTGACTTATTTCAGTTAGAATCATCGTACCTGAATCCACTCATTATGCTGCTACGGGCCTGATGACATACATTTCATTGCTGAGTGATACTGCATTGTACATAAGTACCACAAGTTCTTTATCCATTTTTCACTTTCTGTGATATTGAACTTGTACGGTAAACGAGGTTCTTGTAAACAGAGGTGTCCCAAACTTTGGGGTGGCTGTGTCTTTTTGATTTTAATTTCCCTAAACTATTGAACCATAAGTGGAAGTGCCCTAGGCTCTGTTGCTTTGTTTTTTAGATGTTTCAGGAAACACCATACACTTCTCCCCAGTGTCTGTTGGCAATTTACATCCCGCCCATCAGCATAACAAGGCTCCCAGTTCTCCATGGCCTGTCCTGCCTTTCTGGATATTACACTTTTTGCAGATGGCCCTTTTGACCGGGGGGAAGTGAGACTTCATTGTAGTACAGATTTCCTTTGCAAGTTTGCTTGGTTGGCCAAAATGGGCGTATGCGTTTTTTCCTGAATATATTCAGGAAAAACGCATACGCCCTTTTTGGCCAAGTGCATCATTGTGGACGTTCTGCCTCTTTTCCTATGCTTTCAATGCAATTCCAGTCTACCTCCTGAAATCGGTTTCCTGCAATTCTGCCCCGCTTTCAAGTCCTCTTGGCAGCCTTACTTCAGTATATTTTTGGACGATAGCTGTCATTTATAACTCTGCAGGTTTGAGAATTACAGTGCCCCTGAGCTCCATTCTTCAACTCGCTTTCTTGTGAGCTGGCCGCAACAGCGCAGGATGGCTTCAGGCCCTAATCTGGTTCCGGCACGGCACGCTGAGCCTTTGGTTAATTCCTCTTCCTGGTGGGAAATGAGAGTTAAATTTGCCCGTCCAGACACCTCCAGCTAGTCTCTCATTGGTTCTCGCTATTCCTGTTCATCTTCCGCAGAAATTGCAAACTGGGCCAAACAGGAGGTTAAAGGGACTGACTCTCCAAGTCGGGAGAGTGTTAGTAAAGCGTCTGGAATGTTGCACCCGAGTACCAGGGTACGAAAACTGAGACATATTTGAACACGTCTCCCGATCACATGGTTGATCATACTCTAGGTTCCACATGCATGTTTTAGCTGAAGGAACAATACCTTAAAACTGGGTAGTTGAAACCCGTGGAATGGGTACCATGTAATATGACTTCAAAGGGTCTTCATTTGCTCACCGAACCTCTCCAATCCTATCACTGCTGCGTTTATGCCCCTGTACACACGCTTGATTCTCCTTTGGAGACATAGCAATCCATAGGTTTTAAGATACTTACTAGTAAGTTACATTCTTAGTCGTTGAATATGGGGTGTTGAGTCCATTTCGTTGAGCAAGGAGTAGCTCTTGTCTATTCCATATTTGGCTTAACGAACTTTATCTGTGCTCATTTCAATCTCTGGTTTTATGCAGCACCCCAACTCACCTTTCCCCTTAAGCAAGCATAAGTTGGTTTTCTAAATTTGAGACCCTGTTCTGTTCTGTAATTCAGTTCCTGTGTAGCCAAGTTTACATTCCGTGTATTAGTGATATCTTATGATGTTTCTTTTTCTGTGTGACTTATTTCAGTTAGAATCATCGTACCTGAATCCACTCATTATGCTGCTACGGGCCTGATGACATAGATTTCATTGCTGAGTGATACTGCATTGTACGTAAGTACCACAAGTTCTTTATCCATTTTTCACTTTCTGTGATATTGAACTTGTACGGTAAATGACGTTCTTGTAAACAGAGGCGTCCCAAACTTTGGGGTGGCTGGGTCTTTTTGATTTTAATTTCCCTAAGCTATAGGACCATAAGTGGAAGTGCCCTAGGCTCTGTTGCTTTGTTTTTTAGATGTTTCAGGAAACACCATACACTTCTCCCGAGTGTCTGTTGGCAATTTACATCCCGCCCATCAGCATAACAAGGCTCCCAGTTCTCCATGGCCTGTCCTGCCTTTCTGGATTTTACACTTTTTTCAGATGGCCCTTTTGACCGGGGGGAAGTGAGACTTCATTGTAGTGCAGATTTCCTTTGCAAGCTTGCTTGGTTGGCCAAAAAGGGCGTATGCGTTTTTTCCTGAATATATTCAGGAAAAAACGCATACGCCCTTTTTGGCCAAGTGCATCATTGTGGACGTTCTGCCTCTTTTCCTATGCTTTCGATGCAATTCCAGTCTACCTCCTGAAATCGGTTTCCTGCAATTCTGCCCCGCTTTCAAGTCCTCTTGGCAGCCTTACTTCAGTATATTTTTGGACGATAGCTGTCATTTATAACTCTGCAGGTTTGTGAATTACAGTGCCCCTGAGCTCCTTTCTTCAACTCGCTTTCTTGTGAGCTGGCCGCAACACCGCAGGATGGCTTCAGGCCCTAATCTGGTTCCGGCACGGCACGCTGAGCCTTTGGTTATTTCCTCTTCCTGGTGGGAAATGAGAGTGAAATTTGCCCGTCCAGACACCTCCAGCTAGTCTCTCATTGGTTCTCCCTATTCCTGTTCATCTTCCGCAGAAATTGCAAACTGGGCTAAACAGGAGGTTAAAGGCTGACTCTCCAAGTGGGGAGAGTGTTAGTAAAGCATCTGGAATGTTGCACCCGAGTACCAGGGGAGGAAAACTGAGACATATTTGAACAGGTCTCCCGTTCACATGGTTGATCATACTCTGGGTTCCACATGCATGTTTTAGCTGAAGGAAGAATACCTTAAACCTGGGTAGTTGAAACCCGTGGAATGGGTACCATGCAATATGACTTCAAAGGGTCTTCATTTGCTCACCGAACCTCTCCAATCCTATCACTGCTGCGTTTATGTCCCTGTACACATGCTTGATTCTCTTTCGGAGACATAGCAATCCATAGGTTTTAAGATACTTAAGAGTCAGGTACATTCTTAGGCGTTTAATATGCGGTGTTGAGTCCATTTCGTTGAGCAAGGAGTAGCTCTTGTCTATTCCATATTTGGCTTAAGGAACTTTATCTGTGCTCATTTCAATCTCTGGTTTTATGCAGCACCCCAACTCACCTTTACCCTTAAACAAGCATAAGTTGGTTTTCTAAATTTGAGACCCTGTTCTGTTCTGTAATTCAGTTCCTGTGTAGCCAAGTTTACATTCCGTGTATTACTGATATCTTATGATGTTTCTTTTTCTGTGTGACTTATTTCAGTTAGAATCATCGTACCTGAATCCACTCATTGTGCTGCTACGGGCCTGATGACATAGATTTCACTGCTGAGTGATACTGCATTGTACGTAAGTACCACAAGTTCTTTATCCATTTTTCACTTTCTGTGATATTGAACTTGTACGGTAAACGAGGTTCTTGTAAACAGAGGCGTCCCAAACATTGGGGTGGCTGTATCTTTCTGATTTTAATTTCCCTAAGCTATAGGACCATAAGTGGAAGTGCCCTAGGCTCTGTTGCTTTGTTTTTTAGACGTTTCAGGAAACACCATACACTTCTCCCGAGTGTCTGTTGGCAATTTACATCCCGCCCATCAGCATAACAAGGCTCCCAGTTCTCCATGGCCTGTCCTGCCTTTCTGGATTTTACACTTTTTTCAGATGGCCCTTTTGACCGGGGGGAAGTGAGACTTCATTGTAGTGCAGATTTCCTTTGCAAGCTTGCTTGGTTGGCCAAAAAGGGCGTATGCGTTTTTTCCTGAATATATTCAGGAAAAAACGCATACGCCCTTTTTGGCCAAGTGCATCATTGTGGACGTTCTGCCTCTTTTCCTATGCTTTCAATGCAATTCCAGTCTACCTCCTGAAATCGGTTTCCTGCAATTCTGCCCCGCTTTCAAGTCCTCTTGGCAGCCTTACTTCAGTATATTTTTGGACGATAGTTGTCATTTATAACTCTGCAGGTTTGTGAATTACAGTGCCCCTGAGCTCCTTTCTTAAACTCGCTTTCTTGTGAGCTGGCCGCAACACCGCAGGATGGCTTCAGGCCCTAATCTGGTTCTGGCACGGCACGCTGAGCCTTTGGTTATTTCCTCTTCCTGGTGGGAAATGAGAGTTAAATTTGCCCGTCCAGACACCTCCAGCTAGTCTCTCATTGGTTCTCGCTATTCCTGTTCATCTTCCGCAGAAATTGCAAACTGGGCCAAACAGGAGGTTAAAGGGACTGACTCTCCAAGTCGGGAGAGTGTTAGTAAAGCGTCTGGAATGTTGCACCCGAGTACCAGGGTACGAAAACTGAGACATATTTGAACACGTCTCCCGATCACATGGTTGATCATACTCTAGGTTCCACATGCATGTTTTAGCTGAAGGAAGAATACCTTAAACCTGGGTAGTTGAAACCCGTGGAATGGGTACCATGCAATATGACTTCAAAGGGTCTTCATTTGCTCACCGAACCTCTCCAATCCTATCACTGCTGCGTTTATGCCCCTGTACACACGCTTGATTCTCTTTTGGAGACATAGCAATCCATAGGATTTAAGATACTTACTAGTCAGGTACATTCTTAGGCGTTTATTATGCGGTGTTGAGTCCATTTCGTTGAGCAAGGAGTAGCTCTTGTCTATTCCGTATTTGGCTTAAGGAACTTTATCTGTGCTCATTTCAATCTCTGCTTTTATGCAGCACCCCAACTCACCTTTCCCCTTAAACAAGCATAAGTTGGTTTTCTAAATTTGAGACCCTGTTCTGTTCTGTAATTCAGTTCCAGTGTAGCCCAGTTTACATTCCGTGTATTAGTGATATCTTATGATGTTTCTTTTTCTGTGTGACTTATTTCAGTTAGAATCATCGTACCTGAATCCACTCATTATGCTGCTACGGGCCTGATGACATAGATTTCATTGCTGAGTGATACTGCATTGTACATAAGTACCACAAGTTCTTTATCCATTTTTCACTTTCTGTGATATTGAACTTGTACGGTAAACCAGGTTCTTGTAAACAGAGGTGTCCCAAACTTTGGGGTGGCTGTGTCTTTTTGATTTTAATTTCCCTAAACTATTGGACCATAAGTGGAAGTGCCCTAGGCTCTGTTGCTTTGTTTTTTAGATGTTTCAGGAAACACCATACACTTCTCCCGAGTGTCTGTTGGCAATTTACATCCCGCCCATCAGCATAACAAGGCTCCCAGTTCTCCATGGCCTGTCCTGCCTTTCTGGATTTTACACTTTTTTCAGATGGCCCTTTTGACCGGGGGGAAGTGAGACTTCATTGTAGTGCAGATTTCCTTTGCAAGCTTGCTTGGTTGGCCAAAAAGGGCGTATGCGTTTTTTCCTGAATATATTCAGGAAAAAACGCATACGCCCTTTTTGGCCAAGTGCATCATTGTGGACGTTCTGCCTCTTTTCCTATGCTTTCAATGCAATTCCAGTCTACCTCCTGAAATCGGTTTCCTGCAATTCTGCCCCGCTTTCAAGTCCTCTTGGCAGCCTTACTTCAGTATATTTTTGGACGATAGCTGTCATTTATAACTCTGCAGGTTTGTGAATTACAGTGCCCCTGAGCTCCTATCTTCAACTCGCTTTCTTGTGAGCTGGCCGCAACAGCGCAGGATGGCTTCAGGCCCTAATCTGGTTCCGGCACGGCACGCTGAGCCTTTGGTTAATTCCTCTTCCTGGTGGGAAATGAGAGTTAAATTTGCCCGTCCAGACACCTCCAGCTAGTCTCTCATTGGTTCTCCCTATTCCTGTTCATCTTCCGCAGAAATTGCAAACTGGCCCAAACAGGTGGTTAAAGGCGCTGACACTCCAAGTGGGGAGAGTGTTAGTAAAGCGTCTGGAATGTTGCACCCGAGTACCAGGGGAGGAAAACTGAGACATATTTGAACACGTCTCCCGTTCACACGGTTGATCATACTCTGGGTTCCACATGCATGTTTTAGCTGAAGGAAGAATACCTTAAACCTGGGTAGTTGAAACCCGTGGAATGGGTACCATTCAATATGACTTCAAAGGGTCTTCATTTGCTCACCGAACCTCTCCAATCCTATCACTGCTGCGTTTATGCCCCTGTACACACGCTTGATTCTCTTTTGGAGACATAGCAATCCATAGGTTTTAAGATACTTACTAGTCAGGTACATTCTTAGGCGTTTAATATGGGGTGTTGAGTCCATTTCGTTGAGCAAGGAGTAGCTCTTGTCTATTCCATATTTGGCTTAAGGAACTTTATCTGTGCTCATTTCAATCTCTGGTTTTATGCAGCACCCCAACTCACCTTTCCCCTTAAGCAAGCATAAGTTGGTTTTCTAAATTTGAGACCCTGTTCTGTATTGGAATTCAGTTCCTGTGTAGCCAAGTTTACATTCCGTGTATTACTGATATCTTATGATGTTTCTTTTTCTGTGTGACTTATTTCAGTTAGAATCATCATACCTGAATCCACTCATTGTGCTGCTAAGGGCCTGATGACATAGATTTCATTGCTGAGTGATATTGCTTTGTAAGTAAATACCACAACTTCTTTAACCATTTTTCAATTTCTGCGATGTTGAACTTGTACTGTAAACGAGGTTCTTGTAAACAGAGCCGTTCCAAACTTCGGGGTGGCTGTGTCTTTTTGATTTTAATTTCCCTAAACTATTGGACCATAAGTGGAAGTGCCCTAGGCTCTGTTGCTTTGTTTTTTAGATGTTTCAGGAAACACCATACACTTCTCCCGAGTGTCTGTTGGCAATTTACATCCCACCCATCAGCATAACAAGGCTCCCAGTTCTCCATGGCCTGTCCTGCCTTTCTGGATTTTACACTTTTTTCAGATGGCCCTTTTGACCGGGGGGAAGTGAGACTTCATTGTAGTACAGATTTCCTTTGCAAGTTTGCTTGGTTGGCCAAAATGGGCGTATGTGTTTTTTCCTGAATATATTCAGGAAAAAACGCATACGCCCTTTTTGGCCAAGTGCATCATTGTGGACGTTCTGCCTCTTTTCCTATGCTTTCAATGCAATTCCAGTCTACCTCCTGAAATCGGTTTCCTGCAATTCTGCCCCGCTTTCAAGTCCTCTTGGCAGCCTTACTTCAGTATATTTTTGGACGATAGCTGTCATTTATAACTCTGCAGGTTTGTGAACTACAGTGTCCCTGAGCTCCATTCTTCAACTCGCTTTCTTGTGAGCTGGCCGCAACAGCACAGGATGGCTTCAGGCCCTAATCTGGTTCCGGCACGGCACGCTAAGCCTTTGGTTAACTCCTCTTCCTGGTGGGAAATGAGAGTTAAATTTGCCCGTCCAGACACCTCCAGCTAGTCTCTCATTGGTTCTCGCTATTCCTGTTCATCTTCCGCAGAAATTGCAAACTGGGCCAAACAGGAGGTTAAAGGCACTGACTCTCCAAGTGGGGAGAGTGTTAGTAAAGTGTCTGGAATGTTGCACCCGAGTACCAGGGTACGAAAACTGAGACATATTTGAACACGTCTCCCGATCACATGGTTGATCATACTCTAGGTTCCACATGCATGTTTTAGCTGAAGGAACAATACCTTAAAACTGGGTAGTTGAAACCCGTGGAATGGGTACCATGCAATATGACTTCAAAGGGTCTTCATTTGCTCACCGAACCTCTCCAATCCTATCACTGCTGCGTTTATGCCCCTGTACACACGCTTGATTCTCTTTTGGAGACATAGCAATCCATAGGATTTAAGATACTTACTAGTCAGGTACATTCTTAGGCGTTTATTATGCGGTGTTGAGTCCATTTCGTTGAGCAAGGAGTAGCTCTTGTCTATTCCGTATTTGGCTTAAGGAACTTTATCTGTGCTCTTTTCAATCTCTGCTTTTATGCAGCACCCCAACTCACCTTTCCCCTTAAGCAAGCATAAGTTGGTTTTCTAAATTTGAGACCCTGTTCTGTTCTGTAATTCAGTTCCAGTGTAGCCCAGTTTACATTCCGTGTATTAGTGATATCTTATGATGTTTCTTTTTCTGTGTGACTTATTTCAGTTAGAATCATCGTACCTGAATCCACTCATTATGCTGCTACGGGCCTGATGACATACATTTCATTGCTGAGTGATACTGCATTGTACATAAGTACCACAAGTTCTTTATCCATTTTTCACTTTCTGTGATATTGAACTTGTACGGTAAACGAGGTTCTTGTAAACAGAGGTGTCCCAAACTTTGGGGTGGCTGTGTCTTTTTGATTTTAATTTCCCTAAACTATTGAACCATAAGTGGAAGTGCCCTAGGCTCTGTTGCTTTGTTTTTTAGATGTTTCAGGAAACACCATACACTTCTCCCCAGTGTCTGTTGGCAATTTACATCCCGCCCATCAGCATAACAAGGCTCCCAGTTCTCCATGGCCTGTCCTGCCTTTCTGGATTTTACACTTTTTGCAGATGGCCCTTTTGACCGGGGGGAAGTGAGACTTCATTGTAGTACAGATTTCCTTTGCAAGTTTGCTTGGTTGGCCAAAATGGGCGTATGCGTTTTTTCCTGAATATATTCAGGAAAAACGCATACGCCCTTTTTGGCCAAGTGCATCATTGTGGACGTTCTGCCTCTTTTCCTATGCTTTCAATGCAATTCCAGTCTACCTCCTGAAATCGGTTTCCTGCAATTCTGCCCCGCTTTCAAGTCCTCTTGGCAGCCTTACTTCAGTATATTTTTGGACGATAGCTGTCATTTATAACTCTGCAGGTTTGAGAATTACAGTGCCCCTGAGCTCCATTCTTCAACTCGCTTTCTTGTGAGCTGGCCGCAACAGCGCAGGATGGCTTCAGGCCCTAATCTGGTTCCGGCACGGCACGCTGAGCCTTTGGTTAATTCCTCTTCCTGGTGGGAAATGAGAGTTAAATTTGCCCGTCCAGACACCTCCAGCTAGTCTCTCATTGGTTCTCGCTATTCCTGTTCATCTTCCGCAGAAATTGCAAACTGGGCCAAACAGGAGGTTAAAGGGACTGACTCTCCAAGTCGGGAGAGTGTTAGTAAAGCGTCTGGAATGTTGCACCCGAGTACCAGGGTACGAAAACTGAGACATATTTGAACACGTCTCCCGATCACATGGTTGATCATACTCTAGGTTCCACATGCATGTTTTAGCTGAAGGAACAATACCTTAAAACTGGGTAGTTGAAACCCGTGGAATGGGTACCATGTAATATGACTTCAAAGGGTCTTCATTTGCTCACCGAACCTCTCCAATCCTATCACTGCTGCGTTTATGCCCCTGTACACACGCTTGATTCTCCTTTGGAGACATAGCAATCCATAGGTTTTAAGATACTTACTAGTAAGTTACATTCTTAGTCGTTGAATATGGGGTGTTGAGTCCATTTCGTTGAGCAAGGAGTAGCTCTTGTCTATTCCATATTTGGCTTAACGAACTTTATCTGTGCTCATTTCAATCTCTGGTTTTATGCAGCACCCCAACTCACCTTTCCCCTTAAGCAAGCATAAGTTGGTTTTCTAAATTTGAGACCCTGTTCTGTTCTGTAATTCAGTTCCTGTGTAGCCAAGTTTACATTCCGTGTATTAGTGATATCTTATGATGTTTCTTTTTCTGTGTGACTTATTTCAGTTAGAATCATCGTACCTGAATCCACTCATTATGCTGCTACGGGCCTGATGACATAGATTTCACTGCTGAGTGATACTGCATTGTACGTAAGTACCACAAGTTCTTTATCCATTTTTCACTTTCTGTGATATTGAACTTGTACGGTAAATGACGTTCTTGTAAACAGAGGCGTCCCAAACTTTGGGGTGGCTGGGTCTTTTTGATTTTAATTTCCCTAAGCTATAGGACCATAAGTGGAAGTGCCCTAGGCTCTGTTGCTTTGTTTTTTAGATGTTTCAGGAAACACCATACACTTCTCCCGAGTGTCTGTTGGCAATTTACATCCCGCCCATCAGCATAACAAGGCTCCCAGTTCTCCATGGCCTGTCCTGCCTTTCTGGATTTTACACTTTTTTCAGATGGCCCTTTTGACCGGGGGGAAGTGAGACTTCATTGTAGTGCAGATTTCCTTTGCAAGCTTGCTTGGTTGGCCAAAAAGGGCGTATGCGTTTTTTCCTGAATATATTCAGGAAAAAACGCATACGCCCTTTTTGGCCAAGTGCATCATTGTGGACGTTCTGCCTCTTTTCCTATGCTTTCGATGCAATTCCAGTCTACCTCCTGAAATCGGTTTCCTGCAATTCTGCCCCGCTTTCAAGTCCTCTTGGCAGCCTTACTTCAGTATATTTTTGGACGATAGCTGTCATTTATAACTCTGCAGGTTTGTGAATTACAGTGCCCCTGAGCTCCTTTCTTCAACTCGCTTTCTTGTGAGCTGGCCGCAACACCGCAGGATGGCTTCAGGCCCTAATCTGGTTCCGGCACGGCACGCTGAGCCTTTGGTTATTTCCTCTTCCTGGTGGGAAATGAGAGTGAAATTTGCCCGTCCAGACACCTCCAGCTAGTCTCTCATTGGTTCTCCCTATTCCTGTTCATCTTCCGCAGAAATTGCAAACTGGGCTAAACAGGAGGTTAAAGGCTGACTCTCCAAGTGGGGAGAGTGTTAGTAAAGCATCTGGAATGTTGCACCCGAGTACCAGGGGAGGAAAACTGAGACATATTTGAACAGGTCTCCCGTTCACATGGTTGATCATACTCTGGGTTCCACATGCATGTTTTAGCTGAAGGAAGAATACCTTAAACCTGGGTAGTTGAAACCCGTGGAATGGGTACCATGCAATATGACTTCAAAGGGTCTTCATTTGCTCACCGAACCTCTCCAATCCTATCACTGCTGCGTTTATGTCCCTGTACACATGCTTGATTCTCTTTCGGAGACATAGCAATCCATAGGTTTTAAGATACTTAAGAGTCAGGTACATTCTTAGGCGTTTAATATGCGGTGTTGAGTCCATTTCGTTGAGCAAGGAGTAGCTCTTGTCTATTCCATATTTGGCTTAAGGAACTTTATCTGTGCTCATTTCAATCTCTGGTTTTATGCAGCACCCCAACTCACCTTTACCCTTAAACAAGCATAAGTTGGTTTTCTAAATTTGAGACCCTGTTCTGTTCTGTAATTCAGTTCCTGTGTAGCCAAGTTTACATTCCGTGTATTACTGATATCTTATGATGTTTCTTTTTCTGTGTGACTTATTTCAGTTAGAATCATCGTACCTGAATCCACTCATTGTGCTGCTACGGGCCTG
This sequence comes from Globicephala melas, assembly GCF_963455315.2. Classification (NCBI taxonomy): domain Eukaryota; kingdom Metazoa; phylum Chordata; class Mammalia; order Artiodactyla; family Delphinidae; genus Globicephala; species Globicephala melas. Next base: position 124,090 of record NW_027207556.1, on the reverse strand, counting down.
ATGACATAGATTTCACTGCTGAGTGATACTGCATTGTACGTAAGTACCACAAGTTCTTTATCCATTTTTCACTTTCTGTGATATTGAACTTGTACGGTAAACGAGGTTCTTGTAAACAGAGGCGTCCCAAACATTGGGGTGGCTGTATCTTTCTGATTTTAATTTCCCTAAGCTATAGGACCATAAGTGGAAGTGCCCTAGGCTCTGTTGCTTTGTTTTTTAGACGTTTCAGGAAACACCATACACTTCTCCCGAGTGTCTGTTGGCAATTTACATCCGGCCCATCAGCATAACAAGGCTCCCAGTTCTCCATGGCCTGTCCTGCCTTTCTGGATTTTACACTTTTTTCAGATGGCCCTTTTGACCGGGGGGAAGTGAGACTTCATTGTAGTGCAGATTTCCTTTGCAAGCTTGCTTGGTTGGCCAAAAAGGGCGTATGCGTTTTTTCCTGAATATATTCAGGAAAAAACGCATACGCCCTTTTTGGCCAAGTGCATCATTGTGGACGTTCTGCCTCTTTTCCTATGCTTTCAATGCAATTCCAGTCTACCTCCTGAAATCGGTTTCCTGCAATTCTGCCCCGCTTTCAAGTCCTCTTGGCAGCCTTACTTCAGTATATTTTTGGACGATAGTTGTCATTTATAACTCTGCAGGTTTGTGAATTACAGTGCCCCTGAGCTCCTTTCTTAAACTCGCTTTCTTGTGAGCTGGCCGCAACACCGCAGGATGGCTTCAGGCCCTAATCTGGTTCCGGCACGGCACGCTGAGCCTTTGGTTATTTCCTCTTCCTGGTGGGAAATGAGAGTTAAATTTGCCCGTCCAGACACCTCCAGCTAGTCTCTCATTGGTTCTCGCTATTCCTGTTCATCTTCCGCAGAAATTGCAAACTGGGCCAAACAGGAGGTTAAAGGGACTGACTCTCCAAGTCGGGAGAGTGTTAGTAAAGCGTCTGGAATGTTGCACCCGAGTACCAGGGTACGAAAACTGAGACATATTTGAACACGTCTCCCGATCACATGGTTGATCATACTCTAGGTTCCACATGCATGTTTTAGCTGAAGGAAGAATACCTTAAACCTGGGTAGTTGAAACCCGTGGAATGGGTACCATGCAATATGACTTCAAAGGGTCTTCATTTGCTCACCGAACCTCTCCAATCCTATCACTGCTGCGTTTATGTCCCTGTACACATGCTTGATTCTCTTTCGGAGACATAGCAATCCATAGGTTTTAAGATACTTAAGAGTCAGGTACATTCTTAGGCGTTTAATATGCGGTGTTGAGTCCATTTCGTTGAGCAAGGAGTAGCTCTTGTCTATTCCATATTTGGCTTAAGGAACTTTATCTGTGCTCATTTCAATCTCTGGTTTTATGCAGCACCCCAACTCACCTTTACCCTTAAACAAGCATAAGTTGGTTTTCTAAATTTGAGACCCTGTTCTGTTCTGTAATTCAGTTCCTGTGTAGCCAAGTTTACATTCCGTGTAATACTGATATCTTATGATGTTTCTTTTTCTGTGTGACTTATTTCAGTTAGAATCATCGGACCTGAATCCACTCATTGTGCTGCTACGGGCCTGATGACATAGATTTCACTGCTGAGTGATACTGCATTGTACGTAAGTACCACAAGTTCTTTATCCATTTTTCACTTTCTGTGATATTGAACTTGTACGGTAAACGAGGTTCTTGTAAACAGAGGCGTCCCAAACTTTGGGGTGGCTGTGTCTTTTTGATTTTAATTTCCCTAAGCTATAGGACCATAAGTGGAAGTGCCCTAGGCTCTGTTGCTTTGTTTTTTAGATGTTTCAGGAAACACCATACACTTCTCCCCAGTGTCTGTTGGCAATGTACATCCTGCCCATCAGCATAACAAGGCTCCCAGTTCTCCATGGCCTGTCCTGCCTTTCTGGATTTTACACTTTTTTCAGATGGCCCTTTTGACCGGGGGGAAGTGAGACTTCATTGTAGTGCAGATTTCCTTTGCAAGCTTGCTTGGTTGGCCAAAAAGGGCGTATGCGTTTTTTCCTGAATATATTCAGGAAAAAACGCATACGCCCTTTTTGGCCAAGTGCATCATTGTGGACGTTCTGCCTCTTTTCCTATGCTTTCAATGCAATTCCAGTCTACCTCCTGAAATCGGTTTCCTGCAATTCTGCCCCGCTTTCAAGTCCTCTTGGCAGCCTTACTTCAGTATATTTTTGGACGATAGTTGTCATTTATAACTCTGCAGGTTTGTGAATTACAGTGCCCCTGAGCTCCTTTCTTCAACTCGTTTTCTTGTGAGCTGGCCGCAACACCGCAGGATGGCTTCAGGCCCTAATCTGGTTCCGGCACGGCACGCTGAGCCTTTGGTTATTTCCTCTTCCTGGTGGGAAATGAGAGTTAAATTTGCCCGTCCAGACACCTCCAGCTAGTCTCTCCTTGGTTCTCGCTATTCCTGTTCATCTTCCGCAGAAATTGCAAACTGGGCCAAACAGGAGGTTAAAGGGACTGACTCTCCAAGTCGGGAGAGTGTTAGTAAAGCGTCTGGAATGTTGCACCCGAGTACCAGGTTACGAAAACTGAGACATATTTGAACACGTCTCCCGATCACATGGTTGATCATACTCTAGGTTCCACATGCATGTTTTAGCTGAAGGAAGAATACCTTAAACCTGGGTAGTTGAAACCCGTGGAATGGGTACCATGCAATATGACTTCAAAGGGTCTTCATTTGCTCACCGAACCTCTCCAATCCTATCACTGCTGCGTTTATGTCCCTGTACACATGCTTGATTCTCTTTCGGAGACATAGCAATCCATAGGTTTTAAGATACTTAAGAGTCAGGTACATTCTTAGGCGTTTAATATGCGGTGTTGAGTCCATTTCGTTGAGCAAGGAGTAGCTCTTGTCTATTCCATATTTGGCTTAAGGAACTTTATCTGTGCTCATTTCAATCTCTGGTTTTATGCAGCACCCCAACTCACCTTTACCCTTAAACAAGCATAAGTTGGTTTTCTAAATTTGAGACCCTGTTCTGTTCTGTAATTCAGTTCCTGTGTAGCCAAGTTTACATTCCGTGTATTACTGATATCTTATGATGTTTCTTTTTCTGTGTGACTTATTTCAGTTAGAATCATCGTATCTGAATCCACTCATTGTGCTGCTACGGGCCTGATGACATAGATTTCACTGCTGAGTGATACTGCATTGTACGTAAGTACCACAAGTTCTTTATCCATTTTTCACTTTCTGTGATATTGAACTTGTACGGTAAACCAGGTTCTTGTAAACAGAGGCGTCCCAAACATTGGGGTGGCTGTATCTTTTTGATTTTAATTTCCCTAAGCTATAGGACCATAAGTGGAAGTGCCCTAGGCTCTGTTGCTTTGTTTTTTAGATGTTTCAGGAAACACCATACACTTCTCCCGAGTGTCTGTTGGCAATTTACATCCCGCCCATCAGCATAACAAGGCTCCCAGTTCTCCATGGCCTGTCCTGCCTTTCTGGATTTTACACTTTTTTCAGATGGCCCTTTTGACCGGGGGGAAGTTAGACTTCATTGTAGTGCAGATTTCCTTTGCAAGCTTGCTTGGTTGGCGAAAAAGTGCGTATGCGTTTTTTCCTGAATATATTCAGGAAAAAACGCATACGCCCTTTTTGGCCAAGTGCATCATTGTGGACGTTCTGCCTCTTTTCCTATGCTTTCAATGCAATTCCAGTCTACCTCCTGAAATCGGTTTCCTGCAATTCTGCCCCGCTTTCAAGTCCTCTTGGCAGCCTTACTTCAGTATATTTTTGGACGATAGTTGTCATTTATAACTCTGCAGGTTTGTGAATTACAGTGCCCCTGAGCTCCTTTCTTCAACTCGCTTTCTTGTGAGCTGGCCGCAACCCCGCAGGATGGCTTCAGGCCCTAATCTGGTTCCGGCACGGCACGCTGAGCCTTTGGTTATTTCCTCTTCCTGGTGGGAAATGAGAGTTAAATTTGCCCGTCCAGACACCTCCAGCTAGTCTCTCATTGGTTCTCGCTATTCCTGTTCATCTTCCGCAGAAATTGCAAACTGGGCCAAACAGGAGGTTAAAGGGACTGACTCTCCAAGTCGGGAGAGTGTTAGTAAAGCGTCTGAAATGTTGCACCCGAGTACCAGGGTACGAAAACTGAGACATATTTGAACACGTCTCCCGATCACATGGTTGATCATACTCTAGGTTCCACATGCATGTTTTAGCTGAAGGAAGAATACCTTAAAACTGGGTAGTTGAAACCCGTGGAATGGGTACCATGCAATATGACTTCAAAGGGTCTTCATTTGCTCACCGAACCTCTCCAATCCTATCACTGCTGCGTTTATGTCCCTGTACACATGCTTGATTCTCTTTCGGAGACATAGCAATCCATAGGTTTTAAGATACTTAAGAGTCAGGTACATTCTTAGGCGTTTAATATGCGGTGTTGAGTCCATTTCGTTGAGCAAGGAGTACCTCTTGTCTATTCCATATTTGGCTTAAGGAACTTTATCTGTGCTCATTTCAATCTCTGGTTTTATGCAGCACCCCAACTCACCTTTACCCTTAAACAAGCATAAGTTGGTTTTCTAAATTTGAGACCCTGTTCTGTTCTGTAATTCAGTTCCTGTGTAGCCAAGTTTACATTCCGTGTATTACTGATATCTTATGATGTTTCTTTTTCTGTGTGACTTATTTCAGTTAGAATCATCGTACCTGAATCCACTCATTGTGCTGCTACGGGCCTGATGACATAGATTTCACTGCTGAGTGATACTGCATTGTACGTAAGTACCACAAGTTCTTTATCCATTTTTCACTTTCTGTGATATTGAACTTGTACGGTAAACGAGGTTCTTGTAAACAGAGGCGTCCCAAACATTGGGGTGGCTGTATCTTTTTGATTTTAATTTCCCTAAGCTATAGGACCATAAGTGGAAGTGCCCTAGGCTCTGTTGCTTTGTTTTTTAGATGTTTCAGGAAACACCATACACTTCTCCCGAGTGTCTGTTGGCAATTTACATCCCGCCCATCAGCATAACAAGGCTCCCAGTTCTCCATGGCCTGTCCTGCCTTTCTGGATTTTACACTTTTTTCAGATGGCCCTTTTGACCGGGGGGAAGTGAGACTTCATTGTAGTGCAGATTTCCTTTGCAAGCTTGCTTGGTTGGCCAAAAAGGGCGTATGCGTTTTTTCCTGAATATATTCAGGAAAAAACGCATACGCCCTTTTTGGCCAAGTGCATCATTGTGGACGTTCTGCCTCTTTTCCTATGCTTTCAATGCAATTCCAGTCTACCTCCTGAAATCGGTTTCCTGCAATTCTGCCCCGCTTTCAAGTCCTCTTGGCAGCCTTACTTCAGTATATTTTTGGACGACAGTTGTCATTTATAACTCTGCAGGTTTGTGAATTACAGTGCCCCTGAGCTCCTTTCTTCAACTCGTTTTCTTGTGAGCTGGCCGCAACACCGCAGGATGGCTTCAGGCCCTAATCTGTTTCCGGCACGGCACGCTGAGCCTTTGGTTATTTCCTCTTCCTGGTGGGAAATGAGAGTTAAATTTGCCCGTCCAGACACCTCCAGCTAGTCTCTCATTGGTTCTCGCTATTCCTGTTCATCTTCCGCAGAAATTGCAAACTGGGCCAAACAGGAGGTTAAAGGGACTGACTCTCCAAGTCGGGAGAGTGTTAGTAAAGCATCTGGAATGTTGCACCCGAGTACCAGGGTACGAAAACTGAGACATATTTGAACACGTCTCCCGATCACATGGTTGATCATACTCTAGGTTCCACATGCATGTTTTAGCTGAAGGAAGAATACCTTAAACCTGGGTAGTTGAAACCCGTGGAATGGGTACCATGCAATATGACTTCAAAGGGTCTTCATTTGCTCACCGAACCTCTCCAATCCTATCACTGCTGCGTTTATGTCCCTGTACACATGCTTGATTCTCTTTCGGAGACATAGCAATCCATAGGTTTTAAGATACTTAAGAGTCAGGTACATTCTTAGGCGTTTAATATGCGGTGTTGAGTCCATTTCGTTGAGCAAGGAGTAGCTCTTGTCTATTCCATATTTGGCTTAAGGAACTTTATCTGTGCTCATTTCAATCTCTGGTTTTATGCAGCACCCCAACTCACCTTTCCCCTTAAACAAGCATAAGTTGGTTTTCTAAATTTGAGACCCTGTTCTGTTCTGTAATTCAGTTCCTGTGTAGCCAAGTTTACATTCCGTGTATTACTGATATCTTATGATGTTTCTTTTTCTGTGTGACTTATTTCAGTTAGAATCATCGTACCTGAATCCACTCATTGTGCTGCTACGGGCCTGATGACATAGATTTCACTGCTGAGTGATACTGCATTGTACGTAAGTACCACAAGTTCTTTATCCATTTTTCACTTTCTGTGATATTGAACTTGTACGGTAAACCAGGTTCTTGTAAACAGAGGCGTCCCAAACATTGGGGTGGCTGTATCTTTTTGATTTTAATTTCCCTAAGCTATAGGACCATAAGTGGAAGTGCCCTAGGCTCTGTTGCTTTGTTTTTTAGATGTTTCAGGAAACACCATACACTTCTCCCGAGTGTCTGTTGGCAATGTACATCCCGCCCATCAGTATAACAAGGCTCCCAGTTCTCCATGGCCTGTCCTGCCTTTCTGGATTTTACACTTTTTTCAGATGGCCCTTTTGACCGGGGGGAAGTGAGACTTCATTGTAGTGCAGATTTCCTTTGCAAGCTTGCTTGGTTGGCCAAAAAGGGCGTATGCGTTTTTTCCTGAATATATTCAGGAAAAAACGCATACGCCCTTTTTGGCCAAGTGCATCATTGTGGACGTTCTGCCTCTTTTCCTATGCTTTCAATGCAATTCCAGTCTACCTCCTGAAATCGGTTTCCTGCGATTCTGCCCCGCTTTCAAGTCCTCTTGGCAGCCTTACTTCAGTATATTTTTAGACGATAGTTGTCATTTATAACTCTGCAGGTTTGTGAATTACAGTGCCCCTGAGCTCCTTTCTTCAACTCGTTTTCTTGTGAGCTGGCCGCAACACCGCAGGATGGCTTCAGGCCCTAATCTGGTTCCGGCACGGCACGCTGAGCCTTTGGTTATTTCCTCTTCCTGGTGGGAAATGAGAGTTAAATTTGCCCGTCCAGACACCTCCAGCTAGTCTCTCATTGGTTCTCGCTATTCCTGTTCATCTTCCGCAGAAATTGCAAACTGGGCCAAACAGGAGGTTAAAGGGACTGACTCTCCAAGTCGGGAGAGTGTTAGTAAAGCGTCTGGAATGTTGCACCCGAGTACCAGGGTACGAAAACGGAGACATATTTGAACACGTCTCCCGATCACATGGTTGATCATACTCTAGGTTCCACATGCATGTTTTAGCTGAAGGAAGAATACCTTAAACCTGGGTAGTTGAAACCCGTGGAATGGGTACCATGCAATATGACTTCAAAGGGTCTTCATTTGCTCACCGAACCTCTCCAATCCTATCACTGCTGCGTTTATGTCCCTGTACACATGCTTGATTCTCTTTCGGAGACATAGCAATCCATAGGTTTTAAGATACTTAAGAGTCAGGTACATTCTTAGGCGTTTAATATGCGGTGTTGAGTCCATTTCGTTGAGCAAGGAGTAGCTCTTGTCTATTCCATATTTGGCTTAAGGAACTTTATCTGTGCTCATTTCAATCTCTGGTTTTATGCAGCACCCCAACTCACCTTTCCCCTTAAACAAGCATAAGTTGGTTTTCTAAATTTGAGACCCTGTTCTGTTCTGTAATTCAGTTCCTGTGTAGCCAAGTTTACATTCCGTGTATTACTGATATCTTATGATGTTTCTTTTTCTGTGTGACTTATTTCAGTTAGAATCATCGTACCTGAATCCACTCATTGTGCTGCTACGGGCCTGATGACATAGATTTCACTGCTGAGTGATACTGCATTGTACGTAAGTACCACAAGTTCTTTATCCATTTTTCACTTTCTGTGATATTGAACTTGTACGGTAAACGAGGTTCTTGTAAACAGAGGCGTCCCAAACTTTGGGGTGGCTGTGTCTTTTTTATTTTAATTTCCCTAAGCTATAGGACCATAAGTGGAAGTGCCCTAGGCTCTGTTGCTTTGTTTTTTAGATGTTTCAGGAAACACCATACACTTCTCCCCAGTGTCTGTTGTTAATGTACATCCCGCCCATCAGCATAACAAGGCTCCCAGTTCTCCATGGCCTGTCCTGCCTTTCTGGATTTTACACTTTTTTCAGATGGCCCTTTTGACCGGGGGGAAGTGAGACTTCATTGTAGTGCAGATTTCCTTTGCAAGCTTGCTTGGTTGGCCAAAAAGGGCGTATGCGTTTTTTCCTGAATATATTCAGGAAAAAACGCATACACACTTTTTGGCCAAGTGCATCATTGTGGACGTTCTGCCTCTTTTCCTATGCTTTCAATGCAATTCCAGTCTACCTCCTGAAATCGGTTTCCTGCAATTCTGCCCCGCTTTCAAGTCCTCTTGGCAGCCTTACTTCAGTATATTTTTGGACGATAGTTGTCATTTATAACTCTGCAGGTTTGTGAATTACAGTGCCCCTGAGCTCCTTTCTTCAACTCGTTTTCTTGTGAGCTGGCCGCAACACCGCAGGATGGCTTCAGGCCCTAATCTGGTTCCGGCACGGCACGCTGAGCCTTTGGTTATTTCCTCTTCCTGGTGGGAAATGAGAGTTAAATTTGCCCGTCCAGACACCTCCAGCTAGTCTCTCCTTGGTTCTCGCTATTCCTGTTCATCTTCCGCAGAAATTGCAAACTGGGCCAAACAGGAGGTTAAAGGGACTGACTCTCCAAGTCGGGAGAGTGTTAGTAAAGCGTCTGGAATGTTGCACCCGAGTACCAGGTTACGAAAACTGAGACATATTTGAACACGTCTCCCGATCACATGGTTGATCATACTCTAGGTTCCACATGCATGTTTTAGCTGAAGGAAGAATACCTTAAACCTGGGTAGTTGAAACCCGTGGAATGGGTACCATGCAATATGACTTCAAAGGGTCTTCATTTGCTCACCGAACCTCTCCAATCCTATCACTGCTGCGTTTATGTCCCTGTACACATGCTTGATTCTCTTTCGGAGACATAGCAATCCATAGGTTTTAAGATACTTAAGAGTCAGGTACATTCTTAGGCGTTTAATATGCGGTGTTGAGTCCATTTCGTTGAGCAAGGAGTAGCTCTTGTCTATTCCATATTTGGCTTAAGGAACTTTATCTGTGCTCATTTCAATCTCTGGTTTTATGCAGCACCCCAACTCACCTTTCCCCTTAAACAAGCATAAGTTGGTTTTCTAAATTTGAGACCCTGTTCTGTTCTGTAATTCAGTTCCTGTGTAGCCAAGTTTACATTCCGTGTATTACTGATATCTTATGATGTTTCTTTTTCTGTGTGACTTATTTCAGTTAGAATCATCGTACCTGAATCCACTCATTGTGCTGCTACGGGCCTGATGACATAGATTTCACTGCTGAGTGATACTGCATTGTACGTAAGTACCACAAGTTCTTTATCCATTTTTCACTTTCTGTGATATTGAACTTGTACGGTAAACGAGGTTCTTGTAAACAGAGGCGTCCCAAACATTGGGGTGGCTGTATCTTTTTGATTTTAATTTCCCTAAGCTATAGGACCATAAGTGGAAGTGCCCTAGGCTCTGTTGCTTTGTTTTTTAGATGTTTCAGGAAACACCATACACTTCTCCCGAGTGTCTGTTGGCAATTTACATCCCGCCCATCAGCATAACAAGGCTCCCAGTTCTCCATGGCCTGTCCTGCCTTTCTGGATTTTACACTTTTTTCAGATGGCCCTTTTGACCGGGGGGAAGTGAGACTTCATTGTAGTGCAGATTTCCTTTGCAAGCTTGCTTGGTTGGCCAAAAAGGGCGTATGCGTTTTTTCCTGAATATATTCAGGAAAAAACGCATACGCCCTTTTTGGCCAAGTGCATCATTGTGGACGTTCTGCCTCTTTTCCTATGCTTTCAATGCAATTCCAGTCTACCTCCTGAAATCGGTTTCCTGCAATTCTGCCCCGCTTTCAAGTCCTCTTGGCAGCCTTACTTCAGTATATTTTTGGACGACAGTTGTCATTTATAACTCTGCAGGTTTGTGAATTACAGTGCCACTGAGCTCCTTTCTTCAACTCGTTTTCTTGTGAGCTGGCCGCAACACCGCAGGATGGCTTCAGGCCCTAATCTGGTTCCGGCACGGCATGCTGAGCCTTTGGTTATTTCCTCTTCCTGGTGGGAAATGAGAGTTAAATTTGCCCGTCCAGACACCTCCAGCTAGTCTCTCATTGGTTCTCGCTATTCCTGTTCATCTTCCGCAGAAATTGCAAACTGGGCCAAACAGGAGGTTAAAGGGACTGACTCTCCAAGTCGGGAGAGTGTTAGTAAAGCATCTGGAATGTTGCACCCGAGTACCAGGGTACGAAAACTGAGACATATTTGAACACGTCTCCCGATCACATGGTTGATCATACTCTAGGTTCCACATGCATGTTTTAGCTGAAGGAAGAATACCTTAAACCTGGGTAGTTGAAACCCGTGGAATGGGTACCATGCAATATGACTTCAAAGGGTCTTCATTTGCTCACCGAACCTCTCCAATCCTATCACTGCTGCGGTTATGTCCCTGTACACATGCTTGATTCTCTTTCGGAGACATAGCAATCCATAGGTTTTAAGATACTTAAGAGTCAGGTACATTCTTAGGCGTTTAATATGCGGTGTTGAGTCCATTTCGTTGAGCAAGGAGTAGCTCTTGTCTATTCCATATTTGGCTTAAGGAACTTTATCTGTGCTCATTTCAATCTCTGGTTTTATGCAGCACCCCAACTCACCTTTCCCCTTAAACAAGCATAAGTTGGTTTTCTAAATTTGAGACCCTGTTCTGTTCTGTAATTCAGTTCCTGTGTAGCCAAGTTTACATTCCGTGTATTACTGATATCTTATGATGTTTCTTTTTCTGTGTGACTTATTTCAGTTAGAATCATCGTACCTGAATCCACTCATTGTGCTGCTACGGGCCTGATGACATAGATTTCACTGCTGAGTGATACTGCATTGTACGTAAGTACCACAAGTTCTTTATCCATTTTTCACTTTCTGTGATATTGAACATGTACGGTAAACCAGGTTCTTGTAAACAGAGGCGTCCCAAACATTGGGGTGGCTGTATCTTTTTGATTTTAATTTCCCTAAGCTATAGGACCATAAGTGGAAGTGCCCTAGGCTCTGTTGCTTTGTTTTTTAGATGTTTCAGGAAACACCATACACTTCTCCCGAGTGTCTGTTGGCAATGTACATCCCGCCCATCAGTATAACAAGGCTCCCAGTTCTCCATGGCCTGTCCTGCCTTTCTGGATTTTACACTTTTTTCAGATGGCCCTTTTGACCGGGGGGAAGTGAGACTTCATTGTAGTGCAGATTTCCTTTGCAAGCTTGCTTGGTTGGCCAAAAAGGGCGTATGCGTTTTTTCCTGAATATATTCAGGAAAAAACGCATACGCCCTTTTTGGCCAAGTGCATCATTGTGGACGTTCTGCCTCTTTTCCTATGCTTTCAATGCAATTCCAGTCTACCTCCTGAAATCGGTTTCCTGCGATTCTGCCCCGCTTTCAAGTCCTCTTGGCAGCCTTACTTCAGTATATTTTTAGACGATAGTTGTCATTTATAACTCTGCAGGTTTGTGAATTACAGTGCCCCTGAGCTCCTTTCTTCAACTCGTTTTCTTGTGAGCTGGCCGCAACACCGCAGGATGGCTTCAGGCCCTAATCTGGTTCCGGCACGGCACGCTGAGCCTTTGGTTATTTCCTCTTCCTGGTGGGAAATGAGAGTTAAATTTGCCCGTCCAGACACCTCCAGCTAGTCTCTCATTGGTTCTCGCTATTCCTGTTCATCTTCCGCAGAAATTGCAAACTGGGCCAAACAGGAGGTTAAAGGGACTGACTCTCCAAGTCGGGAGAGTGTTAGTAAAGCGTCTGGAATGTTGCACCCGAGTACCAGGGTACGAAAACTGAGACATATTTGAACACGTCTCCCGATCACATGGTTGATCATACTCTAGGTTCCACATGCATGTTTTAGCTGAAGGAAGAATACCTTAAACCTGGGTAGTTGAAACCCGTGGAATGGGTACCATGCAATATGACTTCAAAGGGTCTTCATTTGCTCACCGAACCTCTCCAATCCTATCACTGCTGCGTTTATGTCCCTGTACACATGCTTGATTCTCTTTCGGAGACATAGCAATCCATAGGTTTTAAGATACTTAAGAGTCAGGTACATTCTTAGGCGTTTAATATGCGGTGTTGAGTCCATTTCGTTGAGCAAGGAGTAGCTCTTGTCTATTCCATATTTGGCTTAAGGAACTTTATCTGTGCTCATTTCAATCTCTGGTTTTATGCAGCACCCCAACTCACCTTTACCCTTAAACAAGCATAAGTTGGTTTTCTAAATTTGAGACCCTGTTCTGTTCTGTAATTCAGTTCCTGTGTAGCCAAGTTTACATTCCGTGTATTACTGATATCTTATGATGTTTCTTTTTCTGTGTGACTTATTTCAGTTAGAATCATCGTACCTGAATCCACTCATTGTGCTGCTACGGGCCTGATGACATAGATTTCACTGCTGAGTGATACTGCATTGTACGTAAGTACCACAAGTTCTTTATCCATTTTTCACTTTCTGTGATATTGAACTTGTACGGTAAACGAGGTTCTTGTAAACAGAGGCGTCCCAAACATTGGGGTGGCTGTATCTTTTTGATTTTAATTTCCCTAAGCTATAGGACCATAAGTGGAAGTGCCCTAGGCTCTGTTGCTTTGTTTTTTAGATGTTTCAGGAAACACCATACACTTCTCCCGAGTGTCTGTTGGCAATTTACATCCCGCCCATCAGTATAACAAGGCTCCCAGTTCTCCATGGCCTGTCCTGCCTTTCTGGATTTTACACTTTTTTCAGATGGCCCTTTTGACCGGGGGGAAGTGAGACTTCATTGTAGTGCAGATTTCCTTTGCAAGCTTGCTTGGTTGGCGAAAAAGGGCGTATGCGTTTTTTCCTGAATATATTCAGGAAAAAACGCATACGCCCTTTTTGGCCAAGTGCATCATTGTGGACGTTCTGCCTCTTTTCCTATGCTTTCAATGCAATTCCAGTCTACCTCCTGAAATCGGTTTCCTGCAATTCTGCCCCGCTTTCAAGTCCTCTTGGCAGCCTTACTTCAGTATATTTTTGGACGATAGTTGTCATTTATAACTCTGCAGGTTTGTGAATTACAGTGCCCCTGAGCTCCTTTCTTCAACTCGCTTTCTTGTGAGCTGGCCGCAACACCGCAGGATGGCTTCAGGCCCTAATCTGGTTCCGGCACGGCACGCTGAGCCTTTGGTTATTTCCTCTTCCTGGTGGGAAATGAGAGTTAAATTTGCCCGTCCAGACACCTCCAGCTAGTCTCTCATTGGTTCTCGCTATTCCTGTTCATCTTCCGCAGAAATTGCAAACTGGGCCAAACAGGAGGTTAAAGGGACTGACTCTCCAAGTCGGGAGAGTGTTAGTAAAGCGTCTGGAATGTTGCACCCGAGTACCAGGGTACGAAAACTGAGACATATTTGAACACGTCTCCCGATCACATGGTTGATCATACTCTAGGTTCCACATGCATGTTTTAGCTGAAGGAAGAATACCTTAAACCTGGGTAGTTGAAACCCGTGGAATGGGTACCATGCAATATGACTTCAAAGGGTCTTCATTTGCTCACCGAACCTCTCCAATCCTATCACTGCTGCGTTTATGTCCCTGTACACATGCTTGATTCTCTTTCGGAGACATAGCAATCCATAGGTTTTAAGATACTTAAGAGTCAGGTACATTCTTAGGCGTTTAATATGCGGTGTTGAGTCCATTTCGTTGAGCAAGGAGTAGCTCTTGTCTATTCCATATTTGGCTTAAGGAACTTTATCTGTGCTCATTTCAATCTCTGGTTTTATGCAGCACCCCAACTCACCTTTACCCTTAAACAAGCATAAGTTGGTTTTCTAAATTTGAGACCCTGTTCTGTTCTGTAATTCAGTTCCTGTGTAGCCAAGTTTACATTCCGTGTATTACTGATATCTTATGATGTTTCTTTTTCTGTGTGACTTATTTCAGTTAGAATCATCGTACCTGAATCCACTCATTGTGCTGCTACGGGCCTGATGACATAGATTTCACTGCTGAGTGATACTGCATTGTACGTAAGTACCACAAGTTCCTTATCCATTTTTCACTTTCTGTGATATTGAACTTGTACGATAAACGAGGTTCTTGTAAACAGAGGCGTCCCAAACATTGGGGTGGCTGTATCTTTTTGATTTTAATTTCCCTAAGCTATAGGACCATAAGTGGAAGTGCCCTAGGCTCTGTTGCTTTGTTTTTTAGATGTTTCAGGAAACACCATACACTTCTCCCGAGTGTCTGTTGGCAGTTTACATCCCGCCCATCAGCATAACAAGGCTCCCAGTTCTCCATGGCCTGTCCTGCCTTTCTGGATTTTACACTTTTTTCAGATGGCCCTTTTGACCGGGGGGCAGTGAGACTTCATTGTAGTGCAGATTTCCTTTGCAAGCTTGCTTGGTTGGCCAAAAAGGGCGTATGCGTTTTTTCCTGAATATATTCAGGAAAAAACGCATACGCTCTTTTTGGCCAAGTGCATCATTGTGGACGTTCTGCCTCTTTTCCTATGCTTTCAATGCAATTCCAGTCTACCTCCTGAAATCGGTTTCCTGCAATTCTGCCCCGCTTTCAAGTCCTCTTGGCAGCCTTACTTCAGTATATTTTTGGACGATAGTTGTCATTTATAACTCTGCAGGTTTGTGAATTACAGTGCCCCTGAGCTCCTTTCTTCAACTCGTTTTCTTGTGAGCTGGCCGCAACACCGCAGGATGGCTTCAGGCCCTAATCTGGTTCCGGCACGGCACGCTGAGCCTTTGGTTATTTCCTCTTCCTGGTGGGAAATGAGAGTTAAATTTGCCCGTCCAGACACCTCCAGCTAGTCTCTCATTGGTTCTCGCTATTCCTGTTCATCTTCCGCAGAAATTGCAAACTGGGCCAAACAGGAGGTTAAAGGGACTGACTCTCCAAGTCGGGAGAGTGTTAGTAAAGCGTCTGGAATGTTGCACCCGAGTACCAGGGTACGAAAACTGAGACATATTTGAACACGTCTCCCGATCACATGGTTGATCATACTCTAGGTTCCACATGCATGTTTTAGCTGAAGGAAGAATACCTTAAACCTGGGTAGTTGAAACCCGTGGAATGGGTACCATGCAATATGACTTCAAAGGGTCTTCATTTGCTCACCGAACCTCTCCAATCCTATCACTGCTGCGTTTATGTCCCTGTACACATGCTTGATTCTCTTTCGGAGACATAGCAATCCATAGGTTTTAAGATACTTAAGAGTCAGGTACATTCTTAGGCGTTTAATATGCGGTGTTGAGTCCATTTCGTTGAGCAAGGAGTAGCTCTTGTCTATTCCATATTTGGCTTAAGGAACTTTATCTGTGCTCATTTCAATCTCTGGTTTTATGCAGCACCCCAACTCACCTTTACCCTTAAACAAGCATAAGTTGGTTTTCTAAATTTGAGACCCTGTTCTGTTCTGTAATTCAGTTCCTGTGTAGCCAAGTTTACATTCCGTGTATTACTGATATCTTATGATGTTTCTTTTTCTGTGTGACTTATTTCAGTTAGAATCATCGTACCTGAATCCACTCATTGTGCTGCTACGGGCCTGATGACATAGATTTCACTGCTGAGTGATACTGCATTGTACGTAAGTACCACAAGTTCTTTATCCATTTTTCACTTTCTGTGATATTGAACTTGTACGGTAAACGAGGTTCTTGTAAACAGAGGCGTCCCAAACATTGGGGTGGCTGTATCTTTTTGATTTTAATTTCCCTAAGCTATAGGACCATAAGTGGAAGTGCCCTAGGCTCTGTTGCTTTGTTTTTTAGATGTTTCAGGAAACACCATACACTTCTCCCGAGTGTCTGTTGGCAGTTTACATCCCGCCCATCAGCATAACAAGGCTCCCAGTTCTCCATGGCCTGTCCTGCCTTTCTGGATTTTACACTTTTTTCAGATGGCCCTTTTGACCGGGGGGAAGTGAGACTTCATTGTAGTGCAGATTTCCTTTGCAAGCTTGCTTGGTTGGCCAAAAAGGGCGTATGCGTTTTTTCCTGAATATATTCAGGAAAAAACGCATACGCCCTTTTTGGCCAAGTGCATCATTGTGGACGTTCTGCCTCTTTTCCTATGCTTTCAATGCAATTCCAGTCTACCTCCTGAAATCGGTTTCCTGCAATTCTGCCCCGCTTTCAAGTCCTCTTGGCAGCCTTACTTCAGTATATTTTTGGACGATAGTTGTCATTTATAACTCTGCAGGTTTGTGAATTACAGTGCCCCTGAGCTCCTTTCTTCAACTCGTTTTCTTGTGAGCTGGCCGCAACACCGCAGGATGGCTTCAGGCCCTAATCTGGTTCCGGCACGGCACGCTGAGCCTTTGGTTATTTCCTCTTCCTGGTGGGAAATGAGAGTTAAATTTGCCCGTCCAGACACCTCCAGCTAGTCTCTCATTGGTTCTCGCTATTCCTGTTCATCTTCCGCAGAAATTGCAAACTGGGCCAAACAGGAGGTTAAAGGGACTGACTCTCCAAGTCGGGAGAGTGTTAGTAAAGCGTCTGGAATGTTGCACCCGAGTACCAGGGTACGAAAACTGAGACATATTTGAACACGTCTCCCGATCACATGGTTGATCATACTCTAGGTTCCACATGCATGTTTTAGCTGAAGGAAGAATACCTTAAACCTAGGTAGTTGAAACCCGTGGAATGGGTACCATGCAATATGACTTCAAAGGGTCTTCATTTGCTCACCGAACCTCTCCAATCCTATCACTGCTGCGTTTATGTCCCTGTACACATGCTTGATTCTCTTTCGGAGACATAGCAATCCATAGGTTTTAAGATACTTAAGAGTCAGGTACATTCTTAGGCGTTTAATATGCGGTGTTGAGTCCATTTCGTTGAGCAAGGAGTAGCTCTTGTCTATTCCATATTTGGCTTAAGGAACTTTATCTGTGCTCATTTCAATCTCTGGTTTTATGCAGCACCCCAACTCACCTTTACCCTTAAACAAGCATAAGTTGGTTTTCTAAATTTGAGACCCTGTTCTGTTCTGTAATTCAGTTCCTGTGTAGCCAAGTTTACATTCCGTGTATTACTGATATCTTATGATGTTTCTTTTTCTGTGTGACTTATTTCAGTTAGAATCATCGTACCTGAATCCACTCATTGTGCTGCTACAGGCCTGATGACATAGATTTCACTGCTGAGTGATACTGCATTGTACGTAAGTACCACAAGTTCTTTATCCATTTTTCACTTTCTGTGATATTGAACTTGTACGGTAAACGAGGTTCTTGTAAACAGAGGCGTCCCAAACATTGGGGTGGCTGTATCTTTTTGATTTTAATTTCCCTAAGCTATAGGACCATAAGTGGAAGTGCCCTAGGCTCTGTTGCTTTGTTTTTTAGATGTTTCAGGAAACACCATACACTTCTCCTGAGTGTCTGTTGGCAATGTACATCCCGCCCATCAGCATAACAAGGCTCCCAGTTCTCCATGGCCTGTCCTGCCTTTCTGGATTTTACACATTTTTCAGATGGCCCTTTTGACAGGGGGGAAGTGAGACTTCATTGTAGTGCAGATTTCCTTTGCAAGCTTGCTTGGTTGGCCAAAAAGGGCGTATGCGTTTTTTCCTGAATATATTCAGGAAAAAACGCATACGCCCTTTTTGGCCAAGTGCATCATTGTGGACGTTCTGCCTCTTTTCCTATGCTTTCAATGCAATTCCAGTCTACCTCCTGAAATCGGTTTCCTGCAATTCTGCCCCGCTTTCAAGTCCTCTTGGCAGCCTTACTTCAGTATATTTTTGGACGATAGTTGTCATTTATAACTCTGCAGGTTTGTGAATTACAGTGCCCCTGAGCTCCTTTCTTCAACTCGTTTTCTTGTGAGTTGGCCGCAACACCGCAGGATGGCTTCAGGCCCTAATCTGGTTCCGGCACGGCACGCTGAGCCTTTGGTTATTTCCTCTTCCTGGTGGGAAATGAGAGTTAAATTTGCCCGTCCAGACACCTCCAGCTAGTCTCTCATTGGTTCTCGCTATTCCTGTTCATCTTCCGCAGAAATTGCAAACTGGGCCAAACAGGAGGTTAAAGGGACTGACTCTCCAAGTCGGGAGAGTGTTAGTAAAGCGTCTGGAATGTTGCACCCGAGTACCAGGGTACGAAAACTGAGACATATTTGAACACGTCTCCCGATCACATGGTTGATCATACTCTAGGTTCCACATGCATGTTTTAGCTGAAGGAAGAATACCTTAAACCTGGGTAGTTGAAACCCGTGGAATGGGTACCATGCAATATGACTTCAAAGGGTCTTCATTTGCTCACCGAACCTCTCCAATCCTATCACTGCTGCGTTTATGTCCCTGTACACATGCTTGATTCTCTTTCGGAGACATAGCAATCCATAGGTTTTAAGATACTTAAGAGTCAGGTACATTCTTAGGCGTTTAATATGCGGTGTTGAGTCCATTTCGTTGAGCAAGGAGTAGCTCTTGTCTATTCCATATTTGGCTTAAGGAACTTTATCTGTGCTCATTTCAATCTCTGGTTTTATGCAGCACCCCAACTCACCTTTCCCCTTAAACAAGCATAAGTTGGTTTTCTAAATTCGAGACCCTGTTCTGTTCTGTAATTCAGTTCCTGTGTAGCCAAGTTTACATTCCGTGTATTACTGATATCTTATGATGTTTCTTTTTCTGTGTGACTTATTTCAGTTAGAATCATCGTACCTGAATCCACTCATTGTGCTGCTACGGGCCTGATGACATAGATTTCACTGCTGAGTGATACTGCATTGTACGTATGTACCACAAGTTCTTTATCCATTTTTCACTTTCTGTGATATTGAACTTGTACGGTAAACGAGGTTCTTGTAAACAGAGGCGTCCCAAACATTGGGGTGGCTGTATCTTTTTGATTTTAATTTCCCTAAGCTATAGGACCATAAGTGGAAGTGCCCTAGGCTCTGTTGCTTTGTTTTTTAGATGTTTCAGGAAACACGATACACTTCTCCCGAGTGTCTGTTGGCAATTTACATCCCGCCCATCAGCATAACAAGGCTCCCAGTTCTCCATGGCCTGTACTGCCTTTCTGGATTTTACACTTTTTTCAGATGGCCCTTTTGACCGGGGGGGGGGGGAAGTGAGACTTCATTGTAGTGCAGATTTCCTTTGCAAGCTTGCTTGGTTGGCCAAAAAGGGCGTATGCGTTTTTTCCTGAATATATTCAGGAAAAAACGCATACGCCCTTTTTGGCCAAGTGCATAATTGTAGACCTTCTGCCTCTTTTCCTATGCTTTCAATGCAATTCCAGTCTACCTCCTGAAATCGGTTTCCTGCAATTCTGCCCCGCTTTCAAGTCCTCTTGGCAGCCTTACTTCAGTATATTTTTGGACGATAGCTGTCATTTATAACTCTGCAGGTTTGTGAATTACAGTGCCCCTGAGCTCCTTTCTTCAACTCGTTTTCTTGTGAGCTGGCCGCAACACCGCAGGATGGCTTCAGGCCCTAATCTGGTTCCGGCACGGCACGCTGAGCCTTTGGTTATTTCCTCTTCCTGGTGGGAAATGAGAGTTAAATTTGCCCGTCCAGACACCTCCAGCTAGTCTCTCATTGGTTCTCGCTATTCCTGTTCATCTTCCGCAGAAATTGCAAACTGGGCCAAACAGGAGGTTAAAGGGACTGACTCTCCAAGTCGGGAGAGTGTTAGTAAAGCGTCTGGAATGTTGCACCCGAGTACCAGGGTACGAAAACTGAGACATATTTGAACACGTCTCCCGATCACATGGTTGATCATACTCTAGGTTCCACATGCATGTTTTAGCTGAAGGAAGAATACCTTAAACCTGGGTAGTTGAAACCCGTGGAATGGGTACCATGCAATATGACTTCAAAGGGTCTTCATTTGCTCACCGAACCTCTCCAATCCTATCACTGCTGCGTTTATGTCCCTGTACACATGCTTGATTCTCTTTCGGAGACATAGCAATCCATAGGTTTTAAGATACTTAAGAGTCAGGTACATTCTTAGGCGTTTAATATGCGGTGTTGAGTCCATTTCGTTGAGCAAGGAGTAGCTCTTGTCTATTCCATATTTGGCTTAAGGAACTTTATCTGTGCTCATTTCAATCTCTGGTTTTATGCAGCACCCCAACTCACCTTTACCCTTAAACAAGCATAAGTTGGTTTTCTAAATTTGAGACCCTGTTCTGTTCTGTAATTCAGTTCCTGTGTAGCCAAGTTTACATTCCGTGTATTACTGATATCTTATGATGTTTCTTTTTCTGTGTGACTTATTTCAGTAAGAATCATCGTACCTGAATCCACTCATTGTGCTGCTATGGGCCTGATGACATAGATTTCACTGCTGAGTGATACTGCATTGTACGTAAGTACCACAAGTTCTTTATCCATTTTTCACTTTCTGTGATATTGAATTTGTACGGTAAACGAGGTTCTTGTAAACAGAGGCGTCCCAAACATTGGGGTGGCTGTATCTTTTTGATTTTAATTTCCCTAAGCTATAGGACCATAAGTGGAAGTGCCCTAGGCTCTGTTGCTTTGTTTTTTAGATGTTTCAGGAAACACCATACACTTCTCCCGAGTGTCTGTTGGCAATTTACATCCCGCCCATCAGCATAACAAGGCTCCCAGTTCTCCATGGCCTGTCCTGCCTTTCTGGATTTTACACTTTTTTCAGATGGCCCTTTTGACCGGGGGGGGAGGAAGTGAGACTTCATTGTAGTGCAGATTTCCTTTGCAAGCTTGCTTGGTTGGCCAAAAAGGGCGTATGCGTTTTTTCCTGAATATATTCAGGAAAAAACGCATACGCCCTTTTTGGCCAAGTGCATCATTGTGGACCTTCTGCCTCTTTTCCTATGCTTTCAATGCAATTCCAGTCTACCTCCTGAAATCGGTTTCCTGCAATTCTGCCCCGCTTTCAAGTCCTCTTGGCAGCCTTACTTCAGTATATTTTTGGACGATAGCTGTCATTTATAACTCTGCAGGTTTGTGAATTACAGTGCCCCTGAGCTCCTTTCTTCAACTCGTTTTCTTGTGAGCTGGCCGCAACACCGCAGGATGGCTTCAGGCCCTAATCTGGTTCCGGCACGGCACGCTGAGCCTTTGGTTATTTCCTCTTCCTGGTGGGAAATGAGAGTTAAATTTGCCCGTCCAGACACCTCCAGCTAGTCTCTCATTGGTTCTCGCTATTCCTGTTCATCTTCCGCAGAAATTGCAAACTGGGCCAAACAGGAGGTTAAAGGGACTGACTCTCCAAGTCGGGAGAGTGTTAGTAAAGCGTCTGGAATGTTGCACCCGAGTACCAGGGTACGAAAACTGAGACATATTTGAACACGTCTCCCGATCACATGGTTGATCATACTCTAGGTTCCACATGCATGTTTTAGCTGAAGGAAGAATACCTTAAACCTGGGTAGTTGAAACCCGTGGAATGGGTACCATGCAATATGACTTCAAAGGGTCTTCATTTGCTCACCGAACCTCTCCAATCCTATCACTGCTGCGTTTATGTCCCTGTACACATGCTTGATTCTCTTTCGGAGACATAGCAATCCATAGGTTTTAAGATACTTAAGAGTCAGGTACATTCTTAGGCGTTTAATATGCGGTGTTGAGTCCATTTCGTTGAGCAAGGAGTAGCTCTTGTCTATTCCATATTTGGCTTAAGGAACTTTATCTGTGCTCATTTCAATCTCTGGTTTTATGCAGCACCCCAACTCACCTTTCCCCTTAAACAAGCATAAGTTGGTTTTCTAAATTTGAGACCCTGTTCTGTTCTGTAATTCAGTTCCTGTGTAGCCAAGTTTACATTCCGTGTATTACTGATATCTTATGATGTTTCTTTTTCTGTGTGACTTATTTCAGTTAGAATCATCGTACCTGAATCCACTCATTGTGCTGCTACGGGCCTGATGACATAGATTTCACTGCTGAGTGATACTGCATTTTACGTAAGTACCACATGTTCTTTATCCATTTTTCACTTTCTGTGATATTGAACTTGTACGGTAAACGAGGTTCTTGTAAACAGAGGCGTCCCAAACATTGGGGTGGCTGTATCTTTTTGATTTTAATTTCCCTAAGCTATAGGACCATAAGTGGAAGTGCCCTAGGCTCTGTTGCTTTGTTTTTTAGATGTTTCAGGAAACACCATACACTTCTCCCGAGTGTCTGTTGGCAGTTTACATCCCGCCCATCAGCATAACAAGGCTCCCAGTTCTCCATGGCCTGTCCTGCCTTTCTGGATTTTACACTTTTTTCAGATGGCCCTTTTGACCGGGGGGGGGGGGAAGTGAGACTTCATTGTAGTGCAGATTTCCTTTGCAAGCTTGCTTGGTTGGCCAAAAAGGGCGTATGCGTTTTTTCCTGAATATATTCAGGAAAAAACGCATACGCCCTTTTTGGCCAAGTGCATCATTGTGGACCTTCTGCCTCTTTTCCTATGCTTTCAATGCAATTCCAGTCTACCTCCTGAAATCGGTTTCCTGCAATTCTGCCCCGCTTTCAAGTCCTCTTGGCAGCCTTACTTCAGTATATTTTTGGACGATAGCTGTCATTTATAACTCTGCAGGTTTGTGAATTACAGTGCCCCTGAGCTCCTTTCTTCAACTCGTTTTCTTGTGAGCTGGCCGCAACACCGCAGGATGGCTTCAGGCCCTAATCTGGTTCCGGCACGGCACGCTGAGCCTTTGGTTATTTCCTCTTCCTGGTGGGAAATGAGAGTTAAATTTGCCCGTCCAGACACCTCCAGCTAGTCTCTCATTGGTTCTCGCTATTCCTGTTCATCTTCCGCAGAAATTGCAAACTGGGCCAAACAGGAGGTTAAAGGGACTGACTCTCCAAGTCGGGAGAGTGTTAGTAAAGCGTCTGGAATGTTGCACCCGAGTACCAGGGTACGAAAACTGAGACATATTTGAACACGTCTCCCGATCACATGGTTGATCATACTCTAGGTTCCACATGCATGTTTTAGCTGAAGGAAGAATACCTTAAACCTGGGTAGTTGAAACCCGTGGAATGGGTACCATGCAATATGACTTCAAAGGGTCTTCATTTGCTCACCGAACCTCTCCAATCCTATCACTGCTGCGTTTATGTCCCTGTACACATGCTTGATTCTCTTTCGGAGACATAGCAATCCATAGGTTTTAAGATACTTAAGAGTCAGGTACATTCTTAGGCGTTTAATATGCGGTGTTGAGTCCATTTCGTTGAGCAAGGAGTAGCTCTTGTCTATTCCATATTTGGCTTAAGGAACTTTATCTGTGCTCATTTCAATCTCTGGTTTTATGCAGCACCCCAACTCACCTTTCCCCTTAAACAAGCATAAGTTGGTTTTCTAAATTTGAGACCCTGTTCTGTTCTGTAATTCAGTTCCTGTGTAGCCAAGTTTACATTCCGTGTATTACTGATATCTTATGATGTTTCTTTTTCTGTGTGACTTATTTCAGTTAGAATCATCGTACCTGAATCCACTCATTGTGCTGCTACGGGCCTGATGACATAGATTTCACTGCTGAGTGATACTGCATTTTACGTAAGTACCACATGTTCTTTATCCATTTTTCACTTTCTGTGATATTGAACTTGTACGGTAAACGAGGTTCTTGTAAACAGAGGCGTCCCAAACATTGGGGTGGCTGTATCTTTTTGATTTTAATTTCCCTAAGCTATAGGACCATAAGTGGAAGTGCCCTAGGCTCTGTTGCTTTGTTTTTTAGATGTTTCAGGAAACACCATACACTTCTCCCGAGTGTCTGTTGGCAGTTTACATCCCGCCCATCAGCATAACAAGGCTCCCAGTTCTCCATGGCCTGTCCTGCCTTTCTGGATTTTACACTTTTTTCAGATGGCCCTTTTGACCGGGGGGGGGGGGGAAGTGAGACTTCATTGTAGTGCAGATTTCCTTTGCAAGCTTGCTTGGTTGGCCAAAAAGGGCGTATGCGTTTTTTCCTGAATATATTCAGGAAAAAACGCATACGCCCTTTTTGGCCAAGTGCATCATTGTGGACGTTCTGCCTCTTTTCCTATGCTTTCAATGCAATTCCAGTCTACCTCCTGAAATCGGTTTCCTGCAATTCTGCCCCGCTTTCAAGTCCTCTTGGCAGCCTTACTTCAGTATATTTTTGGACGATAGTTGTCATTTATAACTCTGCAGGTTTGTGAATTACAGTGCCCCTGAGCTCCTTTCTTCAACTCGTTTTCTTGTGAGCTGGCCGCAACACTGCAGGATGGCTTCAGGCCCTAATCTGGTTCCGGCACGGCACGCTGAGCCTTTGGTTATTTCCTCTTCCTGGTGGGAAATGAGAGTTAAATTTGCCCGTCCAGACACCTCCAGCTAGCCTCTCATTGGTTCTCGCTATTCCTGTTCATCTTCCGCAGAAATTGCAAACTGGGCCAAACAGGAGGTTAAAGGGACTGACTCTCCAAGTCGGGAGAGTGTTAGTAAAGCGTCTGGAATGTTGCACCCGAGTACCAGGGTACGAAAACTGAGACATATTTGAACACGTCTCCCGATCACATGGTTGATCATACTCTAGGTTCCACATGCATGTTTTAGCTGAAGGAAGAATACCTTAAACCTGGGTAGTTGAAACCCGTGGAATGGGTACCATGCAATATGACTTCAAAGGGTCTTCATTTGCTCACCGAACCTCTCCAATCCTATCACTGCTGCGTTTATGTCCCTGTACACATGCTTGATTCTCTTTCGGAGACATAGCAATCCATAGGTTTTAAGATACTTAAGAGTCAGGTACATTCTTAGGCGTTTAATATGCGGTGTTGAGTCCATTTCGTTGAGCAAGGAGTAGCTCTTGTCTATTCCATATTTGGCTTAAGGAACTTTATCTGTGCTCATTTCAATCTCTGGTTTTATGCAGCACCCCAACTCACCTTTCCCCTTAAACAAGCATAAGTTGGTTTTCTAAATTCGAGACCCTGTTCTGTTCTGTAATTCAGTTCCTGTGTAGCCAAGTTTACATTCCGTGTATTACTGATATCTTATGATGTTTCTTTTTCTGTGTGACTTATTTCAGTTAGAATCATCGTACCTGAATCCACTCATTGTGCTGCTACGGGCCTGATGACATAGATTTCACTGCTGAGTGATACTGCATTGTACGTAAGTACCACGAGTTCTTTATCCATTTTTCACTTTCTGTGATATTGAACTTGTACGGTAAACGAGGTTCTTGTAAACAGAGGCGTCCCAAACATTGGGGTGGCTGTATCTTTTTGATTTTAATTTCCCTAAGCTATAGGACCATAAGTGGAAGTGCCCTAGGCTCTGTTGCTTTGTTTTTTAGATGTTTCAGGAAACACCATACACTTCTCCCGAGTGTCTGTTGGCAATGTACATCCCGCCCATCAGCATAACAAGGCTCCCAGTTCTCCATGGCCTGTCCTGCCTTTCTGGATTTTACACTTTTTTCAGATGGCCCTTTTGACCGGGGGGAAGTGAGACTTCATTGTAGTGTAGATTTCCTTTGCAAGCTTGCTTGGTTGGCCAAAAAGGGCGTATGCGTTTTTTCCTGAATATATTCAGGAAAAAACGCATACGCCCTTTTTGGCCAAGTGCATCATTGTGGACGTTCTGCCTCTTTTCCTATGCTTTCAATGCAATTCCAGTCTACCTCCTGAAATCGGTTTCCTGCAATTCTGCCCCGCTTTCAAGTCCTCTTGGCAGCCTTACTTCAGTATATTTTTGGACGATAGTTGTCATTTATAACTCTGCAGGTTTGTGAATTACAGTGCCCCTGAGCTCCTTTCTTCAACTCGTTTTCTTGTGAGCTGGCCGCAACACCGCAGGATGGCTTCAGGCCCTAATCTGGTTCCGGCACGGCACGCTGAGCCTTTGGTTATTTCCTCTTCCTGGTGGGAAATGAGAGTTAAATTTGCCCGTCCAGACACCTCCAGCTAGCCTCTCATTGGTTCTCGCTATTCCTGTTCATCTTCCGCAGAAATTGCAAACTGGGCCAAACAGGAGGTTAAAGGGACTGACTCTCCAAGTCGGGAGAGTGTTAGTAAAGCGTCTGGAATGTTGCACCCGAGTACCAGGGTACGAAAACTGAGACATATTTGAACACGTCTCCCGATCACATGGTTGATCATACTCTAGGTTCCACATGCATGTTTTAGCTGAAGGAAGAATACCTTAAACCTGGGTAGTTGAAACCCGTGGAATGGGTACCATGCAATATGACTTCAAAGGGTCTTCATTTGCTCACCGAACCTCTCCAATCCTATCACTGCTGCGTTTATGTCCCTGTACACATGCTTGATTCTCTTTCGGAGACATAGCAATCCATAGGTTTTAAGATACTTAAGAGTCAGGTACATTCTTAGGCGTTTAATATGCGGTGTTGAGTCCATTTCGTTGAGCAAGGAGTAGCTCTTGTCTATTCCATATTTGGCTTAAGGAACTTTATCTGTGCTCATTTCAATCTCTGGTTTTATGCAGCACCCCAACTCACCTTTCCCCTTAAACAAGCATAAGTTGGTTTTCTAAATTTGAGACCCTGTTCTGTTCTGTAATTCAGTTCCTGTGTAGCCAAGTTTACATTCCGTGTATTACTGATATCTTATGATGTTTCTATTTCTGTGTGACTTATTTCAGTTAGAATCATCGTACCTGAATCCACTCATTGTGCTGCTACGGGCCTGATGACATAGATTTCACTGCTGAGTGATACTGCATTGTACGTAAGTACCACATGTTCTTTATCCATTTTTCACTTTCTGTGATATTGAACTTGTACGGTAAACGAGGTTCTTGTAAACAGAGGCGTCCCAAACATTG
Organism: Globicephala melas; assembly: GCF_963455315.2. Classification (NCBI taxonomy): domain Eukaryota; kingdom Metazoa; phylum Chordata; class Mammalia; order Artiodactyla; family Delphinidae; genus Globicephala; species Globicephala melas. The sequence goes on along the minus strand of NW_027207556.1, from coordinate 97,070 downwards.
GGGTGGCTGTATCTTTTTGATTTTAATTTCCCTAAGCTATAGGACCATAAGTGGAAGTGCCCTAGGCTCTGTTGCTTTGTTTTTTAGATGTTTCAGGAAACACCATACACTTCTCCCGAGTGTCTGTTGGCAATTGACATCCCGCCCATCAGCATAACAAGGCTCCCAGTTCTCCATGGCCTGTCCTGCCTTTCTGGATTTTACACTTTTTTCAGATGGCCCTTTTGACCGGGGGGGGGGAAGTGAGACTTCATTGTAGTGCAGATTTCCTTTGCAAGCTTGCTTGGTTGGCCAAAAAGGGCGTATGCGTTTTTTCCTGAATATATTCAGGAAAAAACGCATACGCCCTTTTTGGCCAAGTGCATCATTGTGGACGTTCTGCCTCTTTTCCTATGCTTTCAATGCAATTCCAGTCTACCTCCTGAAATCGGTTTCCTGCAATTCTGCCCCGCTTTCAAGTCCTCTTGGCAGCCTTACTTCAGTATATTTTTGGACGATAGTTGTCATTTATAACTCTGCAGGTTTGTGAATTACAGTGCCCATGAGCTCCTTTCTTCAACTCCTTTTCTTGTGAGTTGGCCGCAACACCGCAGGATGGCTTCAGGCCCTAATCTGGTTCCGGCACGGCACGCTGAGCCTTTGGTTATTTCCTCTTCCTGGTGGGAAATGAGAGTTAAATTTGCCCGTCCAGACACCTCCAGCTAGTCTCTCATTGGTTCTCGCTATTCCTGTTCATCTTCCGCAGAAATTGCAAACTGGGCCAAACAGGAGGTTAAAGGGACTGACTCTCCAAGTCGGGAGAGTGTTAGTAAAGCGTCTGGAATGTTGCACCCGAGTACCAGGGTACGAAAACTGAGACATATTTGAACACGTCTCCCGATCACATGGTTGATCATACTCTAGGTTCCACATGCATGTTTTAGCTGAAGGAAGAATACCTTAAACCTGGGTAGTTGAAACCCGTGGAATGGGTACCATGCAATATGACTTCAAAGGGTCTTCATTTGCTCACCGAACCTCTCCAATCCTATCACTGCTGCGTTTATGTCCCTGTACACATGCTTGATTCTCTTTCGGAGACATAGCAATCCATAGGTTTTAAGATACTTAAGAGTCAGGTACATTCTTAGGCGTTTAATATGCGGTGTTGAGTCCATTTCGTTGAGCAAGGAGTAGCTCTTGTCTATTCCATATTTGGCTTAAGGAACTTTATCTGTGCTCATTTCAATCTCTGGTTTTATGCAGCACCCCAACTCACCTTTCCCCTTAAACAAGCATAAGTTGGTTTTCTAAATTTGAGACCCTGTTCTGTTCTGTAATTCAGTTCCTGTGTAGCCAAGTTTACATTCCGTGTATTACTGATATCTTATGATGTTTCTATTTCTGTGTGACTTATATCAGTTAGAATCATCGTACCTGAATCCACTCATTGTGCTGCTACGGGCCTGATGACATAGATTTCACTGCTGAGTGATACTGCATTGTACGTAAGTACCACAAGTTCTTTATCCATTTTTCACTTTCTGTGATATTGAACTTGTACGGTAAACGAGGTTCTTGTAAACAGAGGCGTCCCAAACTTTGGGGTGGCTGTGTCTTTTTGATTTTAATTTCCCTAAGCTATAGGACCATAAGTGGAAGTGCCCTAGGCTCTGTTGCTTTGTTTTTTAGATGTTTCAGGAAACACCATACACTTCTCCCGAGTGTCTGTTGGCAGTTTACATCCCGCCCATCAGCATAACAAGGCTCCCAGTTCTCCATGGCCTGTCCTGCCTTTCTGGATTTTACACTTTTTTCAGATGGCCCTTTTGACCGGGGGGAAGTGAGACTTCATTGTAGTGCAGATTTCCTTTGCAAGCTTGCTTGGTTGGCCAAAAAGGGCGTATGCGTTTTTTCCTGAATATATTCAGGAAAAAACGCATACGCCCTTTTTGGCCAAGTGCATCATTGTGGACGTTCTGCCTCTTTTCCTATGCTTTCAATGCAATTCCAGTCTACCTCCTGAAATCGGTTTCCTGCAATTCTGCCCCGCTTTCAAGTCCTCTTGGCAGCCTTACTTCAGTATATTTTTGGACGATAGTTGTCATTTATAACTCTGCAGGTTTGTGAATTACAGTGCCCATGAGCTCCTTTCTTCAACTCCTTTTCTTGTGAGTTGGCCGCAACACCGCAGGATGGCTTCAGGCCCTAATCTGGTTCCGGCACGGCACGCTGAGCCTTTGGTTATTTCCTCTTCCTGGTGGGAAATGAGAGTTAAATTTGCCCGTCCAGACACCTCCAGCTAGTCTCTCATTGGTTCTCGCTATTCCTGTTCATCTTCCGCAGAAATTGCAAACTGGGCCAAACAGGAGGTTAAAGGGACTGACTCTCCAAGTCGGGAGAGTGTTAGTAAAGCGTCTGGAATGTTGCACCCGAGTACCAGGGTACGAAAACTGAGACATATTTGAACACGTCTCCCGATCACATGGTTGATCATACTCTAGGTTCCACATGCATGTTTTAGCTGAAGGAAGAATACCTTAAACCTGGGTAGTTGAAACCCGTGGAATGGGTACCATGCAATATGACTTCAAAGGGTCTTCATTTGCTCACCGAACCTCTCCAATCCTATCACTGCTGCGTTTATGTCCCTGTACACATGCTTGATTCTCTTTCGGAGACATAGCAATCCATAGGTTTTAAGATACTTAAGAGTCAGGTACATTCTTAGGCGTTTAATATGCGGTGTTGAGTCCATTTCGTTGAGCAAGGAGTAGCTCTTGTCTATTCCATATTTGGCTTAAGGAACTTTATCTGTGCTCATTTCAATCTCTGGTTTTATGCAGCACCCCAACTCACCTTTACCCTTAAACAAGCATAAGTTGGTTTTCTAAATTTGAGACCCTGTTCTGTTCTGTAATTCAGTTCCTGTGTAGCCAAGTTTACATTCCGTGTATTACTGATATCTTATGATGTTTCTATTTCTGTGTGACTTATTTCAGTTAGAATCATCGTACCTGAATCCACTCATTGTGCTGCTACGGGCCTGATGACATAGATTTCACTGCTGAGTGATACTGCATTGTACGTAAGTACCACAAGTTCTTTATCCATTTTTCACTTTCTGTGATATTGAACTTGTACGGTAAACGAGGTTCTTGTAAACAGAGGCGTCCCAAACATTGGGGTGGCTGTATCTTTTTGATTTTAATTTCCCTAAGCTATAGGACCATAAGTGGAAGTGCCCTAGGCTCTGTTGCTTTGTTTTTTAGATGTTTCAGGAAACAGCATACACTTCTCCCGAGTGTCTGTTGGCAATTTACATCCCGCCCATCAGCATAACAAGGCTCCCAGTTCTCCATGGCCTGTCCTGCCTTTCTGGATTTTACACTTTTTTCAGATGGCCCTTTTGACCGGGGGGAAGTGAGACTTCATTGTAGTGCAGATTTCCTTTGCAAGCTTGCTTGGTTGGCCAAAAAGGGCGTATGCGTTTTTTCCTGAATATATTCAGGAAAAAACGCATATGCCCTTTTTGGCCAAGTGCATCATTGTGGACGTTCTGCCTCTTTTCCTATGCTTTCAATGCAATTCCAGTCTACCTCCTGAAATCGGTTTCCTGCAATTCTGCCCCGCTTTCAAGTCCTCTTGGCAGCCTTACTTCAGTATATTTTTGGACGATAGTTGTCATTTATAACTCTGCAGGTTTGTGAATTACAGTGCCCATGAGCTCCTTTCTTCAACTCGTTTTCTTGTGAGCTGGCCGCAACACCGCAGGATGGCTTCAGGCCCTAATCTGGTTCCGGCACGGCACGCTGAGCCTTTGGTTATTTCCTCTTCCTGGTGGGAAATGAGAGTTAAATTTGCCCGTCCAGACACCTCCAGCTAGTCTCTCATTGGTTCTCGCTATTCCTGTTCATCTTCCGCAGAAATTGCAAACTGGGCCAAACAGGAGGTTAAAGGGACTGACTCTCCAAGTCGGGAGAGTGTTAGTAAAGCGTCTGGAATGTTGCACCCGAGTACCAGGGTACGAAAACTGAGACATATTTGAACACGTCTCCCGATCACATGGTTGATCATACTCTAGGTTCCACATGCATGTTTTAGCTGAAGGAAGAATACCTTAAACCTGGGTAGTTGAAACCCGTGGAATGGGTACCATGCAATATGACTTCAAAGGGTCTTCATTTGCTCACCGAACCTCTCCAATCCTATCACTGCTGCGTTTATGTCCCTGTACACATGCTTGATTCTCTTTCGGAGACATAGCAATCCATAGGTTTTAAGATACTTAAGAGTCAGGTACATTCTTAGGCGTTTAATATGCGGTGTTGAGTCCATTTCGTTGAGCAAGGAGTAGCTCTTGTCTATTCCATATTTGGCTTAAGGAACTTTATCTGTGCTCATTTCAATCTCTGGTTTTATGCAGCACCCCAACTCACCTTTACCCTTAAACAAGCATAAGTTGGTTTTCTAAATTTGAGACCCTGTTCTGTTCTGTAATTCAGTTCCTGTGTAGCCAAGTTTACATTCCGTGTATTACTGATATCTTATGATGTTTCTTTTTCTGTGTGACTTATTTCAGTTAGAATCATTGTACCTGAATCCACTCATTGTGCTGCTACGGGCCTGATGACATAGATTTCACTGCTGAGTGATACTGCATTGTACGTAAGTACCACAAGTTCTTTATCCATTTTTCACTTTCTGTGATATTGAACTTGTATGGTAAACGAGGTTCTTGTAAACAGAGGCGTCCCAAACATTGGGGTGGCTGTATCTTTTTGATTTTAATTTCCCTAAGCTATAGGACCATAAGTGGAAGTGCCCTAGGCTCTGTTGCTTTGTTTTTTAGATGTTTCAGGAAACACCATACACTTCTCCCGAGTGTCTGTTGGCAGTTTACATCCCGCCCATCAGCATAACAAGGCTCCCAGTTCTCCATGGCCTGTCCTGCCTTTCTGGATTTTACACTTTTTTCAGATGGCCCTTTTGACCGGGGGTGGGGGAAGTGAGACTTCATTGTAGTGCAGATTTCCTTTGCAAGCTTGCTTGGTTGGCCAAAAAGGGCGTATGCGTTTTTTCCTGAATATATTCAGGAAAAAACGCATACGCCCTTTTTGGCCAAGTGCATCATTGTGGACGTTCTGCCTCTTTTCCTATGCTTTCAATGCAATTCCAGTCTACCTCCTGAAATCGGTTTCCTGCAATTCTGCCCCGCTTTCAAGTCCTCTTGGCAGCCTTACTTCAGTATATTTTTGGACGATAGTTGTCATTTATAACTCTGCAGGTTTGTGAATTACAGTGCCCCTGAGCTCCTTTCTTCAACTCGATTTCTTGTGAGTTGGCCGCAACACCGCAGGATGGCTTCAGGCCCTAATCTGGTTCCGGCACGGCACGCTGAGCCTTTGGTTATTTCCTCTTCCTGGTGGGAAATGAGAGTTAAATTTGCCCGTCCAGACACCTCCAGCTAGTCTCTCATTGGTTCTCGCTATTCCTGTTCATCTTCCGCAGAAATTGCAAACTGGGCCAAACAGGAGGTTAAAGGGACTGACTCTCCAAGTCGGGAGAGTGTTAGTAAAGCGTCTGGAATGTTGCACCCGAGTACCAGGGTACGAAAACTGAGACATATTTGAACACGTCTCCCGATCACATGGTTGATCATACTCTAGGTTCCACATGCATGTTTTAGCTGAAGGAAGAATACCTTAAACCTGGGTAGTTGAAACCCGTGGAATGGGTACCATGCAATATGACTTCAAAGGGTCTTCATTTGCTCACCGAACCTCTCCAATCCTATCACTGCTGCGTTTATGTCCCTGTACACATGCTTGATTCTCTTTCGGAGACATAGCAATCCATAGGTTTTAAGATACTTAAGAGTCAGGTACATTCTTAGGCGTTTAATATGCGGTGTTGAGTCCATTTCGTTGAGCAAGGAGTAGCTCTTGTCTATTCCATATTTGGCTTAAGGAACTTTATCTGTGCTCATTTCAATCTCTGGTTTTATGCAGCACCCCAACTCACCTTTCCCCTTAAACAAGCATAAGTTGGTTTTCTAAATTTGAGACCCTGTTCTGTTCTGTAATTCAGTTCCTGTGTAGCCAAGTTTACATTCCGTGTATTACTGATATCTTATGATGTTTCTTTTTCTGTGTGACTTATTTCAGTTAGAATCATCGTACCTGAATCCACTCATTGTGCTGCTACGGGCCTGATGACATAGATTTCACTGCTGAGTGATACTGCATTGTACGTAAGTACCACAAGTTCTTTATCCATTTTTCACTTTCTGTGATATTGAACTTGTACGGTAAACGAGGTTCTTGTAAACAGAGGCGTCCCAAACATTGGGGTGGCTGTATCTTTTTGATTTTAATTTCCCTAAGCTATAGGACCATAAGTGGAAGTGCCCTAGGCTCTGTTGCTTTGTTTTTTAGATGTTTCAGGAAACACCATACACTTCTCCCGAGTGTCTGTTGGCAATTGACATCCCGCCCATCAGCATAACAAGGCTCCCAGTTCTCCATGGCCTGTCCTGCCTTTCTGGATTTTACACTTTTTTCAGATGGCCCTTTTGACCGGGGGGGGGGGGAAGTGAGACTTCATTGTAGTGCAGATTTCCTTTGCAAGCTTGCTTGGTTGGCCAAAAAGGGCGTATGCGTTTTTTCCTGAATATATTCAGGAAAAAACGCATACGCCCTTTTTGGCCAAGTGCATCATTGTGGACGTTCTGCCTCTTTTCCTATGCTTTCAATGCAATTCCAGTCTACCTCCTGAAATCGGTTTCCTGCAATTCTGCCCCGCTTTCAAGTCCTCTTGGCAGCCTTACTTCAGTATATTTTTGGACGATAGTTGTCATTTATAACTCTGCAGGTTTGTGAATTACAGTGCCCCTGAGCTCCTTTCTTCAACTCGTTTTCTTGTGAGCTGGCCGCAACACCGCAGGATGGCTTCAGGCCCTAATCTGGTTCCGGCACGGCACGCTGAGCCTTTGGTTATTTCCTCTTCCTGGTGGGAAATGAGAGTTAAATTTGCCCGTCCAGACACCTCCAGCTAGTCTCTCATTGGTTCTCGCTATTCCTGTTCATCTTCCGCAGAAATTGCAAACTGGGCCAAACAGGAGGTTAAAGGGACTGACTCTCCAAGTCGGGAGAGTGTTAGTAAAGCGTCTGGAATGTTGCACCCGAGTACCAGGGTACGAAAACTGAGACATATTTGAACACGTCTCCCGATCACATGGTTGATTATACTCTAGGTTCCACATGCATGTTTTAGCTGAAGGAAGAATACCTTAAACCTGGGTAGTTGAAACCCGTGGAATGGGTACCATGCAATATGACTTCAAAGGGTCTTCATTTGCTCACCGAACCTCTCCAATCCTATCACTGCTGCGTTTATGTCCCTGTACACATGCTTGATTCTCTTTCGGAGACATAGCAATCCATAGGTTTTAAGATACTTAAGAGTCAGGTACATTCTTAGGCGTTTAATATGCGGTGTTGAGTCCATTTCGTTGAGCAAGGAGTAGCTCTTGTCTATTCCATATTTGGCTTAAGGAACTTTATCTGTGCTCATTTCAATCTCTGGTTTTATGCAGCACCCCAACTCACCTTTACCCTTAAACAAGCATAAGTTGGTTTTCTAAATTTGAGACCCTGTTCTGTTCTGTAATTCAGTTCCTGTGTAGCCAAGTTTACATTCCGTGTATTACTGATATCTTATGATGTTTCTTTTTCTGTGTGACTTATTTCAGTTAGAATCATCGTACCTGAATCCACTCATTGTGCTGCTACGGGCCTGATGACATAGATTTCACTGCTGAGTGATACTGCATTGTACGTAAGTACCACATGTTCTTTATCCATTTTTCACTTTCTGTGATATTGAACTTGTACGGTAAACGAGGTTCTTGTAAACAGAGGCGTGCCAAACATTGGGGTGGCTGTATCTTTTTGATTTTAATTTCCCTAAGCTATAGGACCATAAGTGGAAGTGCCCTAGGCTCTGTTGCTTTGTTTTTTAGATGTTTCAGGAAACACCATACACTTCTCCTGAGTGTCTGTTGGCAATTTACATCCCGCCCATCAGCATAACAAGGCTCCCAGTTCTCCATGGCCTGTCCTGCCTTTCTGGATTTTACACTTTTTTCAGATGGCCCTTTTGACCGGGGGGAAGTGAGACTTCATTGTAGTGCAGATTTCCTTTGCAAGCTTGCTTGGTTGGCCAAAAAGGGCGTATGCGTTTTTTCCTGAATATATTCAGGAAAAAACGCATACGCCCTTTTTGGCCAAGTGCATCATTGTGGACGTTCTGCCTCTTTTCCTATGCTTTCAATGCAATTCCAGTCTACCTCCTGAAATCGGTTTCCTGCAATTCTGCCCCGCTTTCAAGTCCTCTTGGCAGCCTTACTTCAGTATATTTTTGGACGATAGTTGTCATTTATAACTCTGCAGGTTTGTGAATTACAGTGCCCATGAGCTCCTTTCTTCAACTCCTTTTCTTGTGAGTTGGCCGCAACACTGCAGGATGGCTTCAGGCCCTAATCTGGTTCCGGCACGGCACGCTGAGCCTTTGGTTATTTCCTCTTCCTGGTGGGAAATGAGAGTTAAATTTGCCCGTCCAGACACCTCCAGCTAGTCTCTCATTGGTTCTCGCTATTCCTGTTCATCTTCCGCAGAAATTGCAAACTGGGCCAAACAGGAGGTTAAAGGGACTGACTCTCCAAGTCGGGAGAGTGTTAGTAAAGCGTCTGGAATGTTGCACCCGAGTACCAGGGTACGAAAACTGAGACATATTTGAACACGTCTCCCGATCACATGGTTGATCATACTCTAGGTTCCACATGCATGTTTTAGCTGAAGGAAGAATACCTTAAACCTGGGTAGTTGAAACCCGTGGAATGGGTACCATGCAATATGACTTCAAAGGGTCTTCATTTGCTCACCGAACCTCTCCAATCCTATCACTGCTGCGTTTATGTCCCTGTACACATGCTTGATTCTCTTTCGGAGACATAGCAATCCATAGGTTTTAAGATACTTAAGAGTCAGGTACATTCTTAGGCGTTTAATATGCGGTGTTGAGTCCATTTCGTTGAGCAAGGAGTAGCTCTTGTCTATTCCATATTTGGCTTAAGGAACTTTATCTGTGCTCATTTCAATCTCTGGTTTTATGCAGCACCCCAACTCACCTTTACCCTTAAACAAGCATAAGTTGGTTTTCTAAATTTGAGACCCTGTTCTGTTCTGTAATTCAGTTCCTGTGTAGCCAAGTTTACATTCCGTGTATTACTGATATCTTATGATGTTTCTTTTTCTGTGTGACTTATTTCAGTTAGAATCATCGTACCTGAATCCACTCATTGTGCTGCTACGGGCCTGATGACATAGATTTCACTGCTGAGTGATACTGCATTGTACGTAAGTACCACAAGTTCTTTATCCATTTTTCACTTTCTGTGATATTGAACTTGTACGGTAAACGAGGTTCTTGTAAACAGAGGCGTCCCAAACATTGGGGTGGCTGTATCTTTTTGATTTTAATTTCCCTAAGCTATAGGACCATAAGTGGAAGTGCCCTAGGCTCTGTTGCTTTGTTTTTTAGATGTTTCAGGAAACACCATACACTTCTCCCGAGTGTCTGTTGGCAGTTTACATCCCGCCCATCAGCATAACAAGGCTCCCAGTTCTCCATGGCCTGTCCTGCCTTTCTGGATTTTACACTTTTTTCAGATGGCCCTTTTGACCGGGGGTGGGGGAAGTGAGACTTCATTGTAGTGCAGATTTCCTTTGCAAGCTTGCTTGGTTGGCCAAAAAGGGCGTATGCGTTTTTTCCTGAATATATTCAGGAAAAAACGCATACGCCCTTTTTGGCCAAGTGCATCATTGTGGACGTTCTGCCTCTTTTCCTATGCTTTCAATGCAATTCCAGTCTACCTCCTGAAATCGGTTTCCTGCAATTCTGCCCCGCTTTCAAGTCCTCTTGGCAGCCTTACTTCAGTATATTTTTGGACGATAGTTGTCATTTATAACTCTGCAGGTTTGTGAATTACAGTGCCCCTGAGCTCCTTTCTTCAACTCGTTTTCTTGTGAGTTGGCCGCAACACCGCAGGATGGCTTCAGGCCCTAATCTGGTTCCGGCACGGCACGCTGAGCCTTTGGTTATTTCCTCTTCCTGGTGGGAAATGAGAGTTAAATTTGCCCGTCCAGACACCTCCAGCTAGTCTCTCATTGGTTCTCGCTATTCCTGTTCATCTTCCGCAGAAATTGCAAACTGGGCCAAACAGGAGGTTAAAGGGACTGACTCTCCAAGTCGGGAGAGTGTTAGTAAAGCGTCTGGAATGTTGCACCCGAGTACCAGGGTACGAAAACTGAGACATATTTGAACACGTCTCCCGATCACATGGTTGATCATACTCTAGGTTCCACATGCATGTTTTAGCTGAAGGAAGAATACCTTAAACCTGGGTAGTTGAAACCCGTGGAATGGGTACCATGCAATATGACTTCAAAGGGTCTTCATTTGCTCACCGAACCTCTCCAATCCTATCACTGCTGCGTTTATGTCCCTGTACACATGCTTGATTCTCTTTCGGAGACATAGCAATCCATAGGTTTTAAGATACTTAAGAGTCAGGTACATTCTTAGGCGTTTAATATGCGGTGTTGAGTCCATTTCGTTGAGCAAGGAGTAGCTCTTGTCTATTCCATATTTGGCTTAAGGAACTTTATCTGTGCTCATTTCAATCTCTGGTTTTATGCAGCACCCCAACTCACCTTTACCCTTAAACAAGCATAAGTTGGTTTTCTAAATTTGAGACCCTGTTCTGTTCTGTAATTCAGTTCCTGTGTAGCCAAGTTTACATTCCGTGTATTACTGATATCTTATGATGTTTCTTTTTCTGTGTGACTTATTTCAGTTAGAATCATCGTACCTGAATCCACTCATTGTGCTGCTACGGGCCTGATGACATAGATTTCACTGCTGAGTGATACTGCATTGTACGTAAGTACCACAAGTTCTTTATCCATTTTTCACTTTCTGTGATATTGAACTTGTACGGTAAACGAGGTTCTTGTAAACAGAGGCGTCCCAAACATTGGGGTGGCTGTATCTTTTTGATTTTAATTTCCCTAAGCTATAGGACCATAAGTGGAAGTGCCCTAGGCTCTGTTGCTTTGTTTTTTAGATGTTTCAGGAAACACCATACACTTCTCCCGAGTGTCTGTTGGCAGTTTACATCCCGCCCATCAGCATAACAAGGCTCCCAGTTCTCCATGGCCTGTCCTGCCTTTCTGGATTTTACACTTTTTTCAGATGGCCCTTTTGACCGGGGGTGGGGGAAGTGAGACTTCATTGTAGTGCAGATTTCCTTTGCAAGCTTGCTTGGTTGGCCAAAAAGGGCGTATGCGTTTTTTCCTGAATATATTCAGGAAAAAACGCATACGCCCTTTTTGGCCAAGTGCATCATTGTGGACGTTCTGCCTCTTTTCCTATGCTTTCAATGCAATTCCAGTCTACCTCCTGAAATCGGTTTCCTGCAATTCTGCCCCGCTTTCAAGTCCTCTTGGCAGCCTTACTTCAGTATATTTTTGGACGATAGTTGTCATTTATAACTCTGCAGGTTTGTGAATTACAGTGCCCCTGAGCTCCTTTCTTCAACTCGTTTTCTTGTGAGTTGGCCGCAACACCGCAGGATGGCTTCAGGCCCTAATCTGGTTCCGGCACGGCACGCTGAGCCTTTGGTTATTTCCTCTTCCTGGTGGGAAATGAGAGTTAAATTTGCCCGTCCAGACACCTCCAGCTAGTCTCTCATTGGTTCTCGCTATTCCTGTTCATCTTCCGCAGAAATTGCAAACTGGGCCAAACAGGAGGTTAAAGGGACTGACTCTCCAAGTCGGGAGAGTGTTAGTAAAGCGTCTGGAATGTTGCACCCGAGTACCAGGGTACGAAAACTGAGACATATTTGAACACGTCTCCCGATCACATGGTTGATCATACTCTAGGTTCCACATGCATGTTTTAGCTGAAGGAAGAATACCTTAAACCTGGGTAGTTGAAACCCGTGGAATGGGTACCATGCAATATGACTTCAAAGGGTCTTCATTTGCTCACCGAACCTCTCCAATCCTATCACTGCTGCGTTTATGTCCCTGTACACATGCTTGATTCTCTTTCGGAGACATAGCAATCCATAGGTTTTAAGATACTTAAGAGTCAGGTACATTCTTAGGCGTTTAATATGCGGTGTTGAGTCCATTTCGTTGAGCAAGGAGTAGCTCTTGTCTATTCCATATTTGGCTTAAGGAACTTTATCTGTGCTCATTTCAATCTCTGGTTTTATGCAGCACCCCAACTCACCTTTCCCCTTAAACAAGCATAAGTTGGTTTTCTAAATTTGAGACCCTGTTCTGTTCTGTAATTCAGTTCCTGTGTAGCCAAGTTTACATTCCGTGTATTACTGATATCTTATGATGTTTCTTTTTCTGTGTGACTTATTTCAGTTAGAATCATCGTACCTGAATCCACTCATTGTGCTGCTACGGGCCTGATGACATAGATTTCACTGCTGAGTGATACTGCATTGTACGTAAGTACCACATGTTCTTTATCCATTTTTCACTTTCTGTGATATTGAACTTGTACGGTAAACGAGGTTCTTGTAAACAGAGGCGTGCCAAACATTGGGGTGGCTGTATCTTTTTGATTTTAATTTCCCTAAGCTATAGGACCATAAGTGGAAGTGCCCTAGGCTCTGTTGCTTTGTTTTTTAGATGTTTCAGGAAACACCATACACTTCTCCTGAGTGTCTGTTGGCAATTTACATCCCGCCCATCAGCATAACAAGGCTCCCAGTTCTCCATGGCCTGTCCTGCCTTTCTGGATTTTACACTTTTTTCAGATGGCCCTTTTGACCGGGGAGAAGTGAGACTTCATTGTAGTGCAGATTTCCTTTGCAAGCTTGCTTGGTTGGCCAAAAAGGGCGTATGCGTTTTTTCCTGACTATATTCAGGAAAAAACGCATACGCCCTTTTTGGCCAAGTGCATCATTGTGGACGTTCTGCCTCTTTTCCTATGCTTTCAATGCAATTCCAGTCTACCTCCTGAAATCGGTTTCCTGCAATTCTGCCCCGCTTTCAAGTCCTCTTGGCAGCCTTACTTCAGTATATTTTTGGACGATAGTTGTCATTTATAACTCTGCAGGTTTGTGAATTACAGTGCCCATGAGCTCCTTTCTTCAACTCCTTTTCTTGTGAGTTGGCCGCAACACCGCAGGATGGCTTCAGGCCCTAATCTGGTTCCGGCACGGCACGCTGAGCCTTTGGTTATTTCCTCTTCCTGGTGGGAAATGAGAGTTAAATTTGCCCGTCCAGACACCTCCAGCTAGTCTCTCATTGGTTCTCGCTATTCCTGTTCATCTTCCGCAGAAATTGCAAACTGGGCCAAACAGGAGGTTAAAGGGACTGACTCTCCAAGTCGGGAGAGTGTTAGTAAAGCGTCTGGAATGTTGCACCCGAGTACCAGGGTACGAAAACTGAGACATATTTGAACACGTCTCCCGATCACATGGTTGATCATACTCTAGGTTCCACATGCATGTTTTAGCTGAAGGAAGAATACCTTAAACCTGGGTAGTTGAAACCCGTGGAATGGGTACCATGCAATATGACTTCAAAGGGTCTTCATTTGCTCACCGAACCTCTCCAATCCTATCACTGCTGCGTTTATGTCCCTGTACACATGCTTGATTCTCTTTCGGAGACATAGCAATCCATAGGTTTTAAGATACTTAAGAGTCAGGTACATTCTTAGGCGTTTAATATGCGGTGTTGAGTCCATTTCGTTGAGCAAGGAGTAGCTCTTGTCTATTCCATATTTGGCTTAAGGAACTTTATCTGTGCTCATTTCAATCTCTGGTTTTATGCAGCACCCCAACTCACCTTTACCCTTAAACAAGCATAAGTTGGTTTTCTAAATTTGAGACCCTGTTCTGTTCTGTAATTCAGTTCCTGTGTAGCCAAGTTTACATTCCGTGTATTACTGATATCTTATGATGTTTCTATTTCTGTGTGACTTATTTCAGTTAGAATCATCGTACCTGAATCCACTCATTGTGCTGCTACGGGCCTGATGACATAGATTTCACTGCTGAGTGATACTGCATTGTACGTAAGTACCACAAGTTCTTTATCCATTTTTCACTTTCTGTGATATTGAACTTGTACGGTAAACGAGGTTCTTGTAAACAGAGGCGTCCCAAACATTGGGGTGGCTGTATCTTTTTGATTTTAATTTCCCTAAGCTATAGGACCATAAGTGGAAGTGCCCTAGGCTCTGTTGCTTTGTTTTTTAGATGTTTCAGGAAACACCATACACTTCTCCCGAGTGTCTGTTGGCAATTTACATCCCGCCCATCAGCATAACAAGGCTCCCAGTTCTCCATGGCCTGTCCTGCCTTTCTGGATTTTACACTTTTTTCAGATGGCCCTTTTGACCGGGGGGAAGTGAGACTTCATTGTAGTGCAGATTTCCTTTGCAAGCTTGCTTGGTTGGCCAAAAAGGGCGTATGCGTTTTTTCCTGAATATATTCAGGAAAAAACGCATACGCCCTTTTTGGCCAAGTGCATCATTGTGGACGTTCTGCCTCTTTTCCTATGCTTTCAATGCAATTCCAGTCTACCTCCTGAAATCGGTTTCCTGCAATTCTGCCCCGCTTTCAAGTCCTCTTGGCAGCCTTACTTCAGTATATTTTTGGACGATAGTTGTCATTTATAACTCTGCAGGTTTGTGAATTACAGTGCCCATGAGCTCCTTTCTTCAACTCGTTTTCTTGTGAGCTGGCCGCAACACCGCAGGATGGCTTCAGGCCCTAATCTGGTTCCGGCACGGCACGCTGAGCCTTTGGTTATTTCCTCTTCCTGGTGGGAAATGAGAGTTAAATTTGCCCGTCCAGACACCTCCAGCTAGTCTCTCATTGGTTCTCGCTATTCCTGTTCATCTTCCGCAGAAATTGCAAACTGGGCCAAACAGGAGGTTAAAGGGACTGACTCTCCAAGTCGGGAGAGTGTTAGTAAAGCGTCTGGAATGTTGCACCCGAGTACCAGGGTACGAAAACTGAGACATATTTGAACACGTCTCCCGATCACATGGTTGATCATACTCTAGGTTCCACATGCATGTTTTAGCTGAAGGAAGAATACCTTAAACCTGGGTAGTTGAAACCCGTGGAATGGGTACCATGCAATATGACTTCAAAGGGTCTTCATTTGCTCACCGAACCTCTCCAATCCTATCACTGCTGCGTTTATGTCCCTGTACACATGCTTGATTCTCTTTCGGAGACATAGCAATCCATAGGTTTTAAGATACTTAAGAGTCAGGTACATTCTTAGGCGTTTAATATGCGGTGTTGAGTCCATTTCGTTGAGCAAGGAGTAGCTCTTGTCTATTCCATATTTGGCTTAAGGAACTTTATCTGTGCTCATTTCAATCTCTGGTTTTATGCAGCACCCCAACTCACCTTTACCCTTAAACAAGCATAAGTTGGTTTTCTAAATTTGAGACCCTGTTCTGTTCTGTAATTCAGTTCCTGTGTAGCCAAGTTTACATTCCGTGTATTACTGATATCTTATGATGTTTCTTTTTCTGTGTGACTTATTTCAGTTAGAATCATTGTACCTGAATCCACTCATTGTGCTGCTACGGGCCTGATGACATAGATTTCACTGCTGAGTGATACTGCATTGTACGTAAGTACCACAAGTTCTTTATCCATTTTTCACTTTCTGTGATATTGAACTTGTACGGTAAACGAGGTTCTTGTAAACAGAGGCGTCCCAAACATTGGGGTGGCTGTATCTTTTTGATTTTAATTTCCCTAAGCTATAGGACCATAAGTGGAAGTGCCCTAGGCTCTGTTGCTTTGTTTTTTAGATGTTTCAGGAAACACCATACACTTCTCCCGAGTGTCTGTTGGCAATTTACATCCCGCCCATCAGCATAACAAGGCTCCCAGTTCTCCATGGCCTGTCCTGCCTTTCTGGATTTTACACTTTTTTCAGATGGCCCTTTTGACCGGGGGGAAGTGAGACTTCATTGTAGTGCAGATTTCCTTTGCAAGCTTGCTTGGTTGGCCAAAAAGGGCGTATGCGTTTTTTCCTGAATATATTCAGGAAAAAACGCATACGCCCTTTTTGGCCAAGTGCATCATTGTGGACGTTCTGCCTCTTTTCCTATGCTTTCAATGCAATTCCAGTCTACCTCCTGAAATCGGTTTCCTGCAATTCTGCCCCGCTTTCAAGTCCTCTTGGCAGCCTTACTTCAGTATATTTTTGGACGATAGTTGTCATTTATAACTCTGCAGGTTTGTGAATTACAGTGCCCCTGAGCTCCTTTCTTCAACTCGTTTTCTTGTGAGCTGGCCGCAACACCGCAGGATGGCTTCAGGCCCTAATCTGGTTCCGGCACGGCACGCTGAGCCTTTGGTTATTTCCTCTTCCTGGTGGGAAATGAGAGTTAAATTTGCCCGTCCAGACACCTCCAGCTAGTCTCTCATTGGTTCTCCCTATTCCTGTTCATCTTCCGCAGAAATTGCAAACTGGGCCAAACAGGAGGTTAAAGGGACTGACTCTCCAAGTCGGGAGAGTGTTAGTAAAGCGTCTGGAATGTTGCACCCGAGTACCAGGGTACGAAAACTGAGACATATTTGAACACGTCTCCCGATCACATGGTTGATCATACTCTAGGTTCCACATGCATGTTTTAGCTGAAGGAAGAATACCTTAAACCTGGGTAGTTGAAACCCGTGGAATGGGTACCATGCAATATGACTTCAAAGGGTCTTCATTTGCTCACCGAACCTCTCCAATCCTATCACTGCTGCGTTTATGTCCCTGTACACTCGCTTGATTCTCTTTCGGAGACATAGCAATCCATAGGTTTTAAGATACTTAAGAGTCAGGTACATTCTTAGGCGTTTAATATGCGGTGTTGAGTCCATTTCGTTGAGCAAGGAGTAGCTCTTGTCTATTCCATATTTGGCTTAAGGAACTTTATCTGTGCTCATTTCAATCTCTGGTTTTATGCAGCACCCCAACTCACCTTTCCCCTTAAACAAGCATAAGTTGGTTTTCTAAATTTGAGACCCTGTTCTGTTCTGTAATTCAGTTCCTGTGTAGCCAAGTTTACATTCCGTGTATTACTGATATCTTATGATGTTTCTTTTTCTGTGTGACTTATTTCAGTTAGAATCATCGTACCTGAATCCACTCATTGTGCTGCTACGGGCCTGATGACATAGATTTCACTGCTGAGTGATACTGCATTGTACGTAAGTACCACAAGTTCTTTATCCATTTTTCACTTTCTGTGATATTGAACTTGTACGGTAAACGAGGTTCTTGTAAACAGAGGCGTCCCAAACATTGGGGTGGCTGTATCTTTTTGATTTTAATTTCCCTAAGCTATAGGACCATAAGTGGAAGTGCCCTAGGCTCTGTTGCTTTGTTTTTTAGATGTTTCAGGAAACACCATACACTTCTCCCGAGTGTCTGTTGGCAGTTTACATCCCGCCCATCAGCATAACAAGGCTCCCAGTTCTCCATGGCCTGTCCTGCCTTTCTGGATTTTACACTTTTTTCAGATGGCCCTTTTGACCGGGGGTGGGGGAAGTGAGACTTCATTGTAGTGCAGATTTCCTTTGCAAGCTTGCTTGGTTGGCCAAAAAGGGCGTATGCGTTTTTTCCTGAATATATTCAGGAAAAAACGCATACGCCCTTTTTGGCCAAGTGCATCATTGTGGACGTTCTGCCTCTTTTCCTATGCTTTCAATGCAATTCCAGTCTACCTCCTGAAATCGGTTTCCTGCAATTCTGCCCCGCTTTCAAGTCCTCTTGGCAGCCTTACTTCAGTATATTTTTGGACGATAGTTGTCATTTATAACTCTGCAGGTTTGTGAATTACAGTGCCCCTGAGCTCCTTTCTTCAACTCGTTTTCTTGTGAGTTGGCCGCAACACCGCAGGATGGCTTCAGGCCCTAATCTGGTTCCGGCACGGCACGCTGAGCCTTTGGTTATTTCCTCTTCCTGGTGGGAAATGAGAGTTAAATTTGCCCGTCCAGACACCTCCAGCTAGTCTCTCATTGGTTCTCGCTATTCCTGTTCATCTTCCGCAGAAATTGCAAACTGGGCCAAACAGGAGGTTAAAGGGACTGACTCTCCAAGTCGGGAGAGTGTTAGTAAAGCGTCTGGAATGTTGCACCCGAGTACCAGGGTACGAAAACTGAGACATATTTGAACACGTCTCCCGATCACATGGTTGATCATACTCTAGGTTCCACATGCATGTTTTAGCTGAAGGAAGAATACCTTAAACCTGGGTAGTTGAAACCCGTGGAATGGGTACCATGCAATATGACTTCAAAGGGTCTTCATTTGCTCACCGAACCTCTCCAATCCTATCACTGCTGCGTTTATGTCCCTGTACACATGCTTGATTCTCTTTCGGAGACATAGCAATCCATAGGTTTTAAGATACTTAAGAGTCAGGTACATTCTTAGGCGTTTAATATGCGGTGTTGAGTCCATTTCGTTGAGCAAGGAGTAGCTCTTGTCTATTCCATATTTGGCTTAAGGAACTTTATCTGTGCTCATTTCAATCTCTGGTTTTATGCAGCACCCCAACTCACCTTTCCCCTTAAACAAGCATAAGTTGGTTTTCTAAATTTGAGACCCTGTTCTGTTCTGTAATTCAGTTCCTGTGTAGCCAAGTTTACATTCCGTGTATTACTGATATCTTATGATGTTTCTTTTTCTGTGTGACTTATTTCAGTTAGAATCATCGTACCTGAATCCACTCATTGTGCTGCTACGGGCCTGATGACATAGATTTCACTGCTGAGTGATACTGCATTGTACGTAAGTACCACAAGTTCTTTATCCATTTTTCACTTTCTGTGATATTGAACTTGTACGGTAAACGAGGTTCTTGTAAACAGAGGCGTCCCAAACATTGGGGTGGCTGTATCTTTTTGATTTTAATTTCCCTAAGCTATAGGACCATAAGTGGAAGTGCCCTAGGCTCTGTTGCTTTGTTTTTTAGATGTTTCAGGAAACACCATACACTTCTCCCGAGTGTCTGTTGGCAATTTACATCCCGCCCATCAGCATAACAAGGCTCCCAGTTCTCCATGGCCTGTCCTGCCTTTCTGGATTTTACACTTTTTTCAGATGGCCCTTTTGACCGGGGGGAAGTGAGACTTCATTGTAGTGCAGATTTCCTTTGCAAGCTTGCTTGGTTGGCCAAAAAGGGCGTATGCGTTTTTTCCTGAATATATTCAGGAAAAAACGCATACGCCCTTTTTGGCCAAGTGCATCATTGTGGACGTTCTGCCTCTTTTCCTATGCTTTCAATGCAATTCCAGTCTACCTCCTGAAATCGGTTTCCTGCAATTCTGCCCCGCTTTCAAGTCCTCTTGGCAGCCTTACTTCAGTATATTTTTGGACGATAGTTGTCATTTATAACTCTGCAGGTTTGTGAATTACAGTGCCCATGAGCTCCTTTCTTCAACTCGTTTTCTTGTGAGCTGGCCGCAACACCGCAGGATGGCTTCAGGCCCTAATCTGGTTCCGGCACGGCACGCTGAGCCTTTGGTTATTTCCTCTTCCTGGTGGGAAATGAGAGTTAAATTTGCCCGTCCAGACACCTCCAGCTAGTCTCTCATTGGTTCTCGCTATTCCTGTTCATCTTCCGCAGAAATTGCAAACTGGGCCAAACAGGAGGTTAAAGGGACTGACTCTCCAAGTCGGGAGAGTGTTAGTAAAGCGTCTGGAATGTTGCACCCGAGTACCAGGGTACGAAAACTGAGACATATTTGAACACGTCTCCCGATCACATGGTTGATCATACTCTAGGTTCCACATGCATGTTTTAGCTGAAGGAAGAATACCTTAAACCTGGGTAGTTGAAACCCGTGGAATGGGTACCATGCAATATGACTTCAAAGGGTCTTCATTTGCTCACCGAACCTCTCCAATCCTATCACTGCTGCGTTTATGTCCCTGTACACATGCTTGATTCTCTTTCGGAGACATAGCAATCCATAGGTTTTAAGATACTTAAGAGTCAGGTACATTCTTAGGCGTTTAATATGCGGTGTTGAGTCCATTTCGTTGAGCAAGGAGTAGCTCTTGTCTATTCCATATTTGGCTTAAGGAACTTTATCTGTGCTCATTTCAATCTCTGGTTTTATGCAGCACCCCAACTCACCTTTACCCTTAAACAAGCATAAGTTGGTTTTCTAAATTTGAGACCCTGTTCTGTTCTGTAATTCAGTTCCTGTGTAGCCAAGTTTACATTCCGTGTATTACTGATATCTTATGATGTTTCTTTTTCTGTGTGACTTATTTCAGTTAGAATCATTGTACCTGAATCCACTCATTGTGCTGCTACGGGCCTGATGACATAGATTTCACTGCTGAGTGATACTGCATTGTACGTAAGTACCACAAGTTCTTTATCCATTTTTCACTTTCTGTGATATTGAACTTGTACGGTAAACGAGGTTCTTGTAAACAGAGGCGTCCCAAACATTGGGGTGGCTGTATCTTTTTGATTTTAATTTCCCTAAGCTATAGGACCATAAGTGGAAGTGCCCTAGGCTCTGTTGCTTTGTTTTTTAGATGTTTCAGGAAACACCATACACTTCTCCCGAGTGTCTGTTGGCAATTTACATCCCGCCCATCAGCATAACAAGGCTCCCAGTTCTCCATGGCCTGTCCTGCCTTTCTGGATTTTACACTTTTTTCAGATGGCCCTTTTGACCGGGGGGAAGTGAGACTTCATTGTAGTGCAGATTTCCTTTGCAAGCTTGCTTGGTTGGCCAAAAAGGGCGTATGCGTTTTTTCCTGAATATATTCAGGAAAAAACGCATACGCCCTTTTTGGCCAAGTGCATCATTGTGGACGTTCTGCCTCTTTTCCTATGCTTTCAATGCAATTCCAGTCTACCTCCTGAAATCGGTTTCCTGCAATTCTGCCCCGCTTTCAAGTCCTCTTGGCAGCCTTACTTCAGTATATTTTTGGACGATAGTTGTCATTTATAACTCTGCAGGTTTGTGAATTACAGTGCCCCTGAGCTCCTTTCTTCAACTCGTTTTCTTGTGAGCTGGCCGCAACACCGCAGGATGGCTTCAGGCCCTAATCTGGTTCCGGCACGGCACGCTGAGCCTTTGGTTATTTCCTCTTCCTGGTGGGAAATGAGAGTTAAATTTGCCCGTCCAGACACCTCCAGCTAGTCTCTCATTGGTTCTCGCTATTCCTGTTCATCTTCCGCAGAAATTGCAAACTGGGCCAAACAGGAGGTTAAAGGGACTGACTCTCCAAGTCGGGAGAGTGTTAGTAAAGCGTCTGGAATGTTGCACCCGAGTACCAGGGTACGAAAACTGAGACATATTTGAACACGTCTCCCGATCACATGGTTGATCATACTCTAGGTTCCACATGCATGTTTTAGCTGAAGGAAGAATACCTTAAACCTGGGTAGTTGAAACCCGTGGAATGGGTACCATGCAATATGACTTCAAAGGGTCTTCATTTGCTCACCGAACCTCTCCAATCCTATCACTGCTGCGTTTATGTCCCTGTACACATGCTTGATTCTCTTTCGGAGACATAGCAATCCATAGGTTTTAAGATACTTAAGAGTCAGGTACATTCTTAGGCGTTTAATATGCGGTGTTGAGTCCATTTCGTTGAGCAAGGAGTAGCTCTTGTTTATTCCATATTTGGCTTAAGGAACTTTATCTGTGCTCATTTCAATCTCTGGTTTTATGCAGCACCCCAACTCACTTTTACCCTTAAACAAGCATAAGTTGGTTTTCTAAATTTGAGACCCTGTTCTGTTCTGTAATTCAGTTCCTGTGTAGCCAAGTTTACATTCCGTGTATTACTGATATCTTATGATATTTCTTTTTCTGTGTGACTTATTTCAGTTAGAATCATCGTACCTGAATCGACTCATTGTGCTGCTACGGGCCTGATGACATAGATTTCACTGCTGAGTGATACTGCATTGTACGTAAGTACCACAAGTTCTTTATCCATTTTTCACTTTCTGTGATATTGAACTTGTACAGTAAACGAGGTTCTTGTAAACAGAGGCGTCCCAAACATTGGGGTGGCTGTATCTTTTTGATTTTAATTTCCCTAAGCTATAGGACCATAAGTGGAAGTGCCCTAGGCTCTGTTGCTTTGTTTTTTAGATGTTTCAGGAAACACCATACACTTCTCCCGAGTGTCTGTTGGCAATTTACATCCCGCCCATCAGCATAACAAGGCTCCCAGTTCTCCATGGCCTGTCCTGCCTTTCTGGATTTTACACTTTTTTCAGATGGCCCTTTTGACCGGGGGGGGGGAAGTGAGACTTCATTGTAGTGCAGATTTCCTTTGCAAGCTTGCTTGGTTGGCCAAAAAGGGCGTATGCGTTTTTTCCTGAATATATTCAGGAAAAAACGCATACGCCCTTTTTGGCCAAGTGCATCATTGTGGACGTTCTGCCTCTTTTCCTATGCTTTCAATGCAATTCCAGTCTACCTCCTGAAATCGGTTTCCTGCAATTCTGCCCCGCTTTCAAGTCCTCTTGGCAGCCTTACTTCAGTATATTTTTGGACGATAGTTGTCATTTATAACTCTGCAGGTTTGTGAATTACAGTGCCCCTGAGCTCCTTTCTTCAACTCGTTTTCTTGTGAGCTGGCCGCAACACCGCAGGATGGCTTCAGGCCCTAATCTGGTTCCGGCACGGCACGCTGAGCCTTTGGTTATTTCCTCTTCCTGGTGGGAAATGAGAGTTAAATTTGCCCGTCCAGACACCTCCAGCTAGTCTCTCATTGGTTCTCGCTATTCCTGTTCATCTTCCGCAGAAATTGCAAACTGGGCCAAACAGGAGGTTAAAGGGACTGACTCTCCAAGTCGGGAGAGTGTTAGTAAAGCGTCTGGAATGTTGCACCCGAGTACCAGGGTACGAAAACTGAGACATATTTGAACACGTCTCCCGATCACATGGTTGATCATACTCTAGGTTCCACATGCATGTTTTAGCTGAAGGAAGAATACCTTAAACCTGGGTAGTTGAAACCCGTGGAATGGGTACCATGCAATATGACTTCAAAGGGTCTTCATTTGCTCACCGAACCTCTCCAATCCTATCACTGCTGCGTTTATGTCCCTGTACACATGCTTGATTCTCTTTCGGAGACATAGCAATCCATAGGTTTTAAGATACTTAAGAGTCAGGTACATTCTTAGGCGTTTAATATGCGGTGTTGAGTCCATTTCGTTGAGCAAGGAGTAGCTCTTGTTTATTCCATATTTGGCTTAAGGAACTTTATCTGTGCTCATTTCAATCTCTGGTTTTATGCAGCACCCCAACTCACTTTTACCCTTAAACAAGCATAAGTTGGTTTTCTAAATTTGAGACCCTGTTCTGTTCTGTAATTCAGTTCCTGTGTAGCCAAGTTTACATTCCGTGTATTACTGATATCTTATGATATTTCTTTTTCTGTGTGACTTATTTCAGTTAGAATCATCGTACCTGAATCGACTCATTGTGCTGCTACGGGCCTGATGACATAGATTTCACTGCTGAGTGATACTGCATTGTACGTAAGTACCACAAGTTCTTTATCCATTTTTCACTTTCTGTGATATTGAACTTGTACAGTAAACGAGGTTCTTGTAAACAGAGGCGTCCCAAACATTGGGGTGGCTGTATCTTTTTGATTTTAATTTCCCTAAGCTATAGGACCATAAGTGGAAGTGCCCTAGGCTCTGTTGCTTTGTTTTTTAGATGTTTCAGGAAACACCATACACTTCTCCCGAGTGTCTGTTGGCAATTTACATCCCGCCCATCAGCATAACAAGGCTCCCAGTTCTCCATGGCCTGTCCTGCCTTTCTGGATTTTACACTTTTTTCAGATGGCCCTTTTGACCGGGGGGGGGGGGAAGTGAGACTTCATTGTAGTGCAGATTTCCTTTGCAAGCTTGCTTGGTTGGCCAAAAAGGGCGTATGCGTTTTTTCCTGAATATATTCAGGAAAAAACGCATACGCCCTTTTTGGCCAAGTGCATCATTGTGGACGTTCTGCCTCTTTTCCTATGCTTTCAATGCAATTCCAGTCTACCTCCTGAAATCGGTTTCCTGCAATTCTGCCCCGCTTTCAAGTCCTCTTGGCAGCCTTACTTCAGTATATTTTTGGACGATAGTTGTCATTTATAACTCTGCAGGTTTGTGAATTACAGTGCCCCTGAGCTCCTTTCTTCAACTCGTTTTCTTGTGAGCTGGCCGCAACACCGCAGGATGGCTTCAGGCCCTAATCTGGTTCCGGCACGGCACGCTGAGCCTTTGGTTATTTCCTCTTCCTGGTGGGAAATGAGAGTTAAATTTGCCCGTCCAGACACCTCCAGCTAGTCTCTCATTGGTTCTCGCTATTCCTGTTCATCTTCCGCAGAAATTGCAAACTGGGCCAAACAGGAGGTTAAAGGGACTGACTCTCCAAGTCGGGAGAGTGTTAGTAAAGCATCTGGAATGTTGCACCCGAGTACCAGGGTACGAAAACTGAGACATATTTGAACACGTCTCCCGATCACATGGTTGATCATACTCTAGGTTCCACATGCATGTTTTAGCTGAAGGAAGAATACCTTAAACCTGGGTAGTTGAAACCCGTGGAATGGGTACCATGCAATATGACTTCAAAGGGTCTTCATTTGCTCACCGAACCTCTCCAATCCTATCACTGCTGCGTTTATGTCCCTGTACACATGCTTGATTCTCTTTCGGAGACATAGCAATCCATAGGTTTTAAGATACTTAAGAGTCAGGTACATTCTTAGGCGTTTAATATGCGGTGTTGAGTCCATTTCGTTGAGCAAGGAGTAGCTCTTGTTTATTCCATATTTGGCTTAAGGAACTTTATCTGTGCTCATTTCAATCTCTGGTTTTATGCAGCACCCCAACTCACTTTTACCCTTAAACAAGCATAAGTTGGTTTTCTAAATTTGAGACCCTGTTCTGTTCTGTAATTCAGTTCCTGTGTAGCCAAGTTTACATTCCGTGTATTACTGATATCTTATGATGTTTCTTTTTCTGTGTGACTTATTTCAGTTAGAATCATCGTACCTGAATCCACTCATTGTGCTGCTACGGGCCTGATGACATAGATTTCACTGCTGAGTGATACTGCATTGTACGTAAGTACCACAAGTTCTTTATCCATTTTTCACTTTCTGTGATATTGAACTTGTACGGTAAACGAGGTTCTTGTAAACAGAGGCGTCCCAAACATTGGGGTGGCTGTATCTTTTTGATTTTAATTTCCCTAAGCTATAGGACCATAAGTGGAAGTGCCCTAGGCTCTGTTGCTTTGTTTTTTAGATGTTTCAGGAAACACCATACACTTCTCCCGAGTGTCTGTTGGCAATTTACATCCCGCCCATCAGCATAACAAGGCTCCCAGTTCTCCATGGCCTGTCCTGCCTTTCTGGATTTTACACTTTTTTCAGATGGCCCTTTTGACCGGGGGGAAGTGAGACTTCATTGTAGTGCAGATTTCCTTTGCAAGCTTGCTTGGTTGGCCAAAAAGGGCGTATGCGTTTTTTCCTGAATATATTCAGGAAAAAATGCATACGCCCTTTTTGGCCAAGTGCATCATTGTGGACGTTCTGCCTCTTTTCCTATGCTTTCAATGCAATTCCAGTCTACCTCCTGAAATCGGTTTCCTGCAATTCTGCCCCGCTTTCAAGTCCTCTTGGCAGCCTTACTTCAGTATATTTTTGGACGATAGCTGTCATTTATAACTCTGCAGGTTTGTGAATTACAGTGCCCCTGAGCTCCTTTCTTCAACTCGCTTTCTTGTGAGCTGGCCGCAACACCGCAGGATGGCTTCAGGCCCTAATCTGGTTCCGGCACGGCACGCTGAGCCTTTGGTTATTTCCTCTTCCTGGTGGGAAATGAGAGTTAAATTTGCCCGTCCAGACACCTCCAGCTAGTCTCTCATTGGTTCTCCCTATTCCTGTTCATCTTCCGCAGAAATTGCTAACTGGGCCAAACAGGAGGTTAAAGGCGCTGACTCTCCAAGTGGGGAGAGTGTTAGTAAAGCTTCTGGAATGTTGCACCCTTGTACCAGGGTATGAAAACTGAGACATATTTGAACACGTCTCCCGTTCACACGGTTGATCATACTCTGGGTTCCACATGCATGTTTTAGCTGAAGGAAGAATACCTTAAACCTGGAGAGTTGAGACCCGTGGAATGAGTACCAGGCAATATGACTTCAAAGGGTCTTCATTTGCTCACCGAACCTCTCCAATCCTATCACTGCTGCGTTTATGCCCCTGTACACATGCTTGATTCTCTTTCGGAGACATAGCAATCCATAGGTTTTAAGATACTTACTAGTCAGGTACATTCTTAGGCGTTTAATATGGGGTGTTTAGTCCATTTCGTTGAGCAAGGAGTAGCTCTTGTCTATTCCATATTTGGCTTAAGGAACTTTATCTGTGCTCATTTCAATCTCTGGTTTTATGCAGCACCCCAACTCAACTTTCCCCTTAAGCAAGCATAAGTTGGTTTTCTCAATTTGAGACCCTGTTCTGTTCTGTAATTCAGTTCTTGTGTAGCCAAGTTTACATTCCGTGTGTTAGTGATATCTTATGATGTTTCTTTTTCTGTGTGACTTATTTCAGTTAGAATCATCGTAGCTAACTCCACTCATTATGCTGCTACAGGCCTGATGACATAGATTTCATTGCTGAGTGATACTGCATTGTACGTGAGTTCCACAACTTATTTATCCATTTTTCACTTTCTGTGATATTGAACTTGTACTGTAAAGGAGGTTGTGGTAAACAGAGGCGTCCCAAACTTTGGGGTGGCTGTGTCTTTTTGATTTTAATTTCCCTAAGCTATAGGACCATAAGTGGAAGTGCCCTAGGCTCTGTTGCTTTGTTTTTTAGATGTTTCAGGAAACACCATACACGTCTCCCAAGTGGCTCCTGGCAATTTACATCCTGCCCATCAGCATAAGAAGGCTCCCAGTTCTCCATGCCCTGTCGTGCCTTTATGGATTTTACACTTTTTTCAGATGGCCCTTTTGACCAGGTGGAAGTGAGACTTCATTGTAGTGCACATTTCCTTTGCAAGCTTGCTTGGTTGGCCAAAAAGTGTGTATGCGTTTTTTCCTGAATATATTCAGGAAAAAACACATACGCCCTTTTTGGCCAAGTGCATCATTGTCGAGGTTCTGACTCTCTTCATATGTTTTCAATGCAATTCCAGTCTACCTCCTGAAATCGGTTTCCTGCAATTCTGCCTTGCTTTCAATGTCTCTTCATAGCCTTACCTCAATATATTTTTTGAAAATAGTTGGCCTTTATAACTCTGCAGGTTTTTGAATTGCGGTGGCCCTTAGCCCCACTTTTCAGCTCTTATTTTTGTGGTCTTGCCCCATAACCACAGGATTCCTTGAAGCCCTATTTTTCTTCTGGGGCACCTTGCTGTGCCTTTGGTTAATTCTTCTTACTGATGTGGCATTAGAGTGACATGTGCCCATTGAAACCACTACAGCTTGTTTCTCACTGGTTCCCCCTATTCCCATTCATCCTCCACACTAACTGCAGACTGTGCGATACCAGAACTTAAAGGCATTGACTCCATGTGGGGATGTTGTTAGTAAAGCGGCTGGAATGTCGATCCGCAGCCCCAGGAGAGGAAAAATGAGGTGCGTTTTAGAAACCTTTCCCGATCATATGGTATACCAGTCGCTGGGTTTCCCAAGCATGGTTTAGCTGTAGGAAGATTCCCTTCAACCTGGAGTGTTGGGACCCTTGGACTGAGTAGCATGAAGTATTGCATTAAACTTTCGGCAGTTGCTCACCAAAGCTCACCAATCCTCTCAGCCCCAAGTGTCCAGCCTTATGTCTTATCCAGCTGTGGGTTTATATGTGGTCAATCCAGGTTGCAATCCAGGTTGCATCACAGCCCCTGAGCGAATTTTGTAAGAATTTTTCTCTCTTTCATTGTTTCAGCGTTTTCTTTTTAAAATTTATTTCTATAATGGGGTTTAGCTCACTTTCACTGCTGTGTTTGTGCCGCTCTGCACACACTTGATTCCCTTATGGAGATATATCAATACATGGGTTTTAAGATTCTTATTACTCAGATATATTTCTCTGCGGTGTATAGGGTGTGTTGAGGCCAGTTCATTGAGCAAGGTGTAGATCTTGTCTAATACCTATTTGGTTTATTGAACGGTATCTGTGCTAATTTCAAACTCTGGTTTTATGCATCACCCTACCTCTCCTTTCCCCTTAAGCTGACATAAGTGTGTTTTCTAAATGTGAGACACTGTTCTGTTCTGTAATTCATTTCTTGTGCAGCCATATTTACCCTCCCTCTATAAGTGATATCTTATGATATGTTTCTTTTTCTGTTTGACTTATTTCAAGTAGTATTATCGGACCTAAATCCACTCTTTATCCTTCTACTAGCCTTATTACATTGATTTCATGGTGAAGAGATATTCCATTGTACATAAGTACCACATCTTCTTTATCCATTGTTCTCTTTCCTGGGATATTTAAGGTGTACTGAAGTTGAGGTTCTTGTAAACAGAGTAGCCCTAAACTGTGGTGTGCTTGTGTCTTGTTGATTTTTAGACTTCCCTAGATATACTCCCATGATTGGAAGTGTCCTATGCTCTGTAGCTCTGTTTTTTAGATGATTTAGGAACCACCATACACTTCTCCAGAGTGGCTCTCGGCAGTTCACACACTGCCCATCAGTGTATAAATGCTCCCTGTTCTCCATGGCCTGTCCTGCCTTTCTGGATTTTACACTTTTTTAGGATGGCCCTTTTGACCGGTGGGAAGTGAGACTTCTTTGTTGTGCACATTTGCATTGCTTACTTGCTTCGTTGCCCATAAAGTGCGTATGCGTTTTTTCCTGGATATAATCAGGAAAAAACGCATACGCCCTTTTGGGCCAACTGCATCATTGTCGAAATTCTGCCGCTTTTCATGTGCATTAAAGACGAGTCCAATCTATCTCTTGAAATCTGTTTCTTGCAATTCTGTCTTGCATTCAGATCCTCTTCTTTGCCTTACCTCAACATATTTTTGGACATTAGTTTTCATTTATAACTCTGCAGGTTTGTGAATTGCAGTGACCCTGAGCTCCATTTTTTAAGTTGCTCTTTTGTGAGCTGGCCTCAAACCCGCAGGATTGCTTCAGGCCCTATTTTGGCTCCGGCGAGGCAGGCTGAGCCTTTCTTTAATTCTTATTCTTAATGGGAAATTAGAGTGATATGTGCCCGTCCAAACCCCTACAACTATTCTCTCATTGGTTCCCCCTCTTCCCGTTCATCCTACTCACAATTTGCAAAATGTGTGAAACAGAAGTTTAAATGTGCTGATTCTCCAAGTGGGGAGATTCTAAGTAACATGGCTGGAATGGTGAACAGGAGCACCAGGAGAGGATAAATGAGGTGCATTTTAGACACATCTCCCGATCACATGGTGTACAGTCCTCTGGGTTTTCCATGCATGTTTTAGCTGTAGGAAGATCCCTTGAACCTGCAGATTTGGGACCCATTGAATGGGTACCAGGTAGTATTACTTTAAAGGGTGTGCATTTCCTCACCAACCTCACATTTCTCTTAGCGCAAACAGTTTCCAGCCTTATGTCTCATCCTGCTGTGGGTCTAGATGTGTTCAATCCATGTTGCATCACCGTCCCTGAGGAAAAGTTGTAAGAGGTTTTCTCTGTCTCTCTGTCGTTTATTTTTTTCAATTTATTACTATATTGGTTACAGCTGATTTTCAAAGCTCTGTTTCTTGCTGCTGTACATCCACTTGATTCACGTACAGAGAGTCATCAATAAATTCTTTTTCAGATTCTTACCAGTCGTATATATTCTTTTCCGGTGACTTGAGTGTGCTGAGTGCAGTTCTTTTAGCTACCGTGTAGGCCTTGTTGATTATCAGTTTGGTATTTGGAATGGTATCTTTGCTAATTTCAACCTCCTGGATGATGCCTCACCCCTCCCCACCTTTCCCGTTTAGCAGCCTTATGCGTGTTTTCTACATATTTGACTATGTTTTTGTTTTGTAATTTATTTCATGTGTAGCCATTTTGGATTCCACCTTTAAGTGATATCTTATGATATGTGTCTTTTTCTTTTTGAATTCTGTCACTTAGAATGATCATACGTAACTCCTCCGGAGTTGTTACAACTGGCCATATTTCATTGATTTCCAGGCTGAATAATATTCCACTCTACCTAAGTACCACATCTCTATCCATTTTTTCCCTCCAGAGACATTTAAGTTATATCCTAGTCGAGGATCTTTTAAACAGAGAGGGGGTAAACATTGGGGTGCCTGTGTCCTCTCGATTTTTGTTTTTCCCAAGATATACGCCCATGAGTGCAAGTGCCCTATGCTCTGTAGCTCATTTTTTAGATGCTTTAGTAAACACAATACACTTCTCCAGAATGGCCGTTGGCAATATACATTTCCACTATAAGTCTCACAGGGCTCCCTCTTCTCGTTGCCCTGTCCTGCATTTCTGTTGTTTACGCTTTATGAGGATGGCTCTTCTGACTGATGCGAAGTGATATCTTTTGTAGTATTGACTTCCAGTGCCCACCTGTTTGGTTGGCTAAAAAAGTGTATGCCCTTTTCTTGAATATATACAGAAAAAAACGCATACACCCTTTTTGGCCAACTGCAATGTTGGCAATGTTGGCAATGTTCAGCTCCTTTTCTTGTGCTTAATGGCGAGTCCTTTCTACCTCCTCAAATCCCTTTCCTGCCATTCTCCCTTGCTTACAAGTCCTTTTCTCTGACTTTCCTCAAGACATTTTTCAGTGATGGATATTTTCAACTCTGCAGTTTTGTGAATTTTACTGCCCCTGAGTTCCATTGTTCAACTTGTGTTTATGGGAACTGGCCACAAAGCAGCGGGATTTCCTCAAGCCCTATACTGTTTCCATGGGCAACCCTAGCCTTTGGTCAATTCGTCTTCCTGATTGGAAATTAGAGTGACATGTGCCTGTCTGAACACCTAGGACTTGTCTCTCATTGTTCCTCATCCTTCCGCTTCATCCTCTGGACAAATTCCAAACTGTACGCAACAGGATGTTGACAGTGCTGACATCTCCAAGTGGGGAGACTGTTAGTAAAGACGCTGGAGGGGTGAACCCGAGCACCAGGAGATGAGGAGATGAGATGCCTTTTCCAAACTCTTCCCGATCAGACGGTATACCATCCTCTGGGTGTGACAGACATGTTTTAGCAGTAGGAAGAGTCCCATTCATGTAAGGAGAACACCAGGGCTTTTTCAAAATCAGTGTCTCCCCGAAACCCAAACTGGGGAAGTTTTTAAGCTACGGCTACACATATGTTCATTAAGGGCCTTGGGAAGTAGGCAGAGTCCAAACTTTAGATGATTGAAGTCTTCAGGGTCAGAAGCACTCACCACCAGCTTCCCTTAGGCTACACTTTAACTATCATTGATAGATGATGTCAATAAAAATATCTATTCTTTTTCAGATTATTTCCCCTTATAGGTTATTGCAAAATGTTGAGTGTAGTTCCCTGTGCTATACAGTAGTTCCTTGTTGATGATCTATTTTATACATAGCAGTGTGTATGTGTTAATTCCAAACTGTTAATTTATCCCTCCTCCCACCTTTCCCCTTTGGTAATAATAAATTATAAGATTTTATACTTCTCAGAAATGGGGGAGCTGAAAGAGAGGTATCATTTTCAATGGAAAAGCATTTAAAACAAGATTGAAGGTTTAACCAAGATTATTAGATGTACATCCTTGGAAAGAAATCACTTCGTTTCTCTAATATTGACCTGACAAATAAGACAAACCTTTTCACTGAACTTGCTTATAAAAAGTGATGGAAATATCAAATGGAAGTGTTAGAAACATCTTATTTTACCCGAGCCTTATACACTGTTCTATGTTAACTACAGTTTGGCTCACACATCTGTTCATTGAGGTTACAATAGTCTCAATTTCTGTTACTGATCCTCCAGAGTGGACCCCAACAAGTGTCCCCCTGCCCAGTGTCATTGGGGCCAACAGATCGAGACTGAGTTTGGTTCACAAGCAAAGGAAACTTTATATTTTGATCAGAGAATGGAGAGGTGAGAGCATGCACTACCCCGTGGGCTGTGGGCTGGGCTGCTGTGTAGAGATCCTGTCAGAGTCAGTGGGAGGGAGGGAGGCGGCAGAGCTCTCGAGGGCCGGGTTGGCTGTAGCTCAGGCTCTATATCGTGGAGTCTGCACTGGGCCCCAGGAGCTGAGGTGTCGACCCAGCCATTCTGCACTAGGAAATCTGGTCTGAAGTGCCGGGTGTGGAACCTCTGCATGCGGGACCCTAGGAGCACGTGAAATTAGACAAAGCACAAAGGATAAAAAAGGTTAGACTTGACTTTATTGCCCAGATTCTATTTTTATCTCCCAGGGATTTTTAATGGGCTTTGCTGGGGACAAACCCCTCCTCTGCCTTTTGTCCCGTTCCTCATTCTTGGAGTGCTGAGGGTGCAGACCCTTCTTCTGTAACTGCTGAGTGCTGAGTTGGGAGCCCTCATACCCTGGGGCGAGGGTCAGAGCTTCTCCCCAGCAGCCTCCCGGTGACGTTGATTGTCCCCAGGACCCCTGCCTCCCTGCTCGTCCACCTGAGCACCAGCATTGGAAGTGTTATAGATTCTAATGACCTTTAAGGGTCCAGGAAAGAGATGTGCAGAGACGCTGTGGGGGCCGGTTTCACCCCGCCCCACATTTGTTCGGCCACCTTAGGCTGACCGTTTCTGCCAGCCTAGATGCTCTGACCAGTAGTCTGCGCTTTCTTCAATTAGGCCCCTGAATTAACGTACAAACAGCACCAGGTGTCAGAGCCCTGCCCGCTCAACTCCCAGACAGTCCAGGGTCAGTGGTGATAAGGACCATGATGGCTACTGAGTCAACAGCCTTTTGAAGTAAACAGGAGTCCAGCCGGTCTTATTGGCCACCATCATCACGGTGTCTGTAGGCTTTTCTATGGTGACAGTGTGGTATACTGTTCCCCCGCCAAGATTATTAGCTCCCCTCTGGGTGCAGTAAGTCCTGCAAGCAGTAGTCTACTCTTTTGGGACACACTCTTGTTGTTTTATGAGAGAAACTCCAGGTCAAGTGATGTTCACACGAGTCGTCATGGTTCCCTGTTGCCCCCGGTTATCTCTCTGGATGTTGGAGTTGGAGGGCCTCCTCACTCGAGGTCGGTGTGCCCACGGAGCGAACCCTGCAACTTCAGGGCATGGTTGGTGGTTAGGATCACCACGTGGGGTCCTTTTCCCTTAGGAGGGAGGTGGCCTTTTGGGCTGCTGATTTCCAGGTTTTTAGATACCGCCAGTATCTTGGCCAGATGTGGCAGTGGGCCAAGCTCCTTAGTGACCGTAGTTTATCCTACCTGGATGGCATTCTTGCATTGTTCCATTTCAAGTGGTCCCAGTTTTTGCACTAATTCTCCAATGGCGATTCACCTTTCACTGGGAATGTAAAGGTCAAAGGGTTTAGCTAAATTAGGGAGTTCCAGGGCAAGGGTCTGAATTGACTGCTCTTTCCATTCTTGAAAGGCCACTTCTGGATTCTATTCAAAAGGATCATCATCTTTTCCTTTCAGTGTTTCATATAGAGGCCCAGCTAGTAGACTGTAGTTAGGGATCCAGAAGCAGCAAACCCTGGCCTCCCCAGGAACCCCTAAGCTGTCTTCTAGTTTTAGAAAGGGGTAAGGCTGAAAATGGTTTCTTCCCTTTCCTGGGATGGGCTTCTCTGACCTTGTGTGAGAATGAAGCCCAGGCAGGTCACCGCAGTCTGTGATATTTGAGCTTTTTCTTGGACAACTTCTATCCTTTATTGGCTTGGTAGTTCAGAGGCCTCCTTAGTAGGGCTGGCGATCAGAATGTCGTCTGCATATTGAAGGAGGGTTTCCTTTTCCAGAGGTAGAACTTTTAGGTCTTTAGCTAAGCTTTCCCCAAAGACGGTGTGGGAATTTTTGCACCCTTGGGGCCAGACGGCCCGGAAGTATTGTTTTAGTTGTATGTTGAGTCCTGCCACTCACAAGCCAAAATTTCTTGTGACTCTGGGACTAATGGAATACAAAAGAAGGCATCATTGAAGACTAATACAGAATACCATGTCCTGGTGGTTGGTAGAATGACCAGCAGGGTGTAGGAATTAGGAGCAACTGGAGGTATATCCTCGGTGGCTTCACTGACTGTCCTGACATCCTTTACCAGGTCCCCAGCAGCCCATGGGGCTCTCGTGGTCAGAGCAATCGCAGAATATGGAGCTCACCTGGGCAGGTACCCCACCCCCACCCCAGCCCACGGGGCTCTTGTGATCAGGCCCCTCCCAGGATACAGAGCTACCCTTGCAGGTACCGTGGCAGGGCTGGGCACACAGGAACCGTGCACATAGCCCTCATTGCAGAGCACCCCCAGCTCACCTGTCGCTCAGAGCTGACACAGAGCACCTCAGAGCAGGACTTGAACTAACAAACAGCAGCTGCGACAGGTCTGTGACCCTGGGCATCACTCCGTGAGGCCTCCCTCCACCTGGTCTTCCAGAGACTTCCACTGCACCCGGGGCACCAGGCCTCTGTCTCCAACCACCACCCACCCCTCCTTTCCCTGACTCCTGGGTTCCTCTCATTAGGAGAGGGTTTTCTTGAAGTTGTCTCCCACTCATGGGCCAGATAAAATGATTAGAAAACAAGCCAAAGCTGCAGCCCCTTGTCTATCCTGACTCTCAGGAGCCCACACCTGTTCCTTGGACCTGGCCGGTTCAGCAAGTTCCATTTTCTGCAACTGTGAGCCCCTGAGGGGTGATGATTGGCTGACCTGGGCAGCCTTACCGTGCCGGCCAGCCCTCCCCAGGTGTGCCTGGGTTGAGATCAATATAAATACCACTCCAGGCAGCAAGAGCCCCTGCAGCCGTGCCTGACGCCATTTTCTCTGCCCTGTCAGCAGTCTCGGGGCTGGGCTGGTGGGAGGGAGTGAGAGGCCACGGCTTTGTGGGTGGCCCAGTGTGAGTGGGGCTCTGCTGGACTTTCTGCAGCAGTTGCCAGGCTGCCACCTGCTAAAGAAGAGGATGTGTCACCCATACCTGCTGCTGGAATTTCTCCCTGGGCAGAGGTGAGGAAGGAAAAAAGCAGTGGGGGCAGGGACAGGACGGGTATCTCAGGCAGGGAAATGGAAATCTTCCAGAAGAGCACCCAGGGCCAGGACCATCCTGGCTGGCCTGCAGGCACCAAGTCGGCCGGCATGCTGTCACTCGTGTGGCTCTATGGCCCTTCCTCTAGGCTTTCAAGTCCTTGTATATATTCAGGTGTTTTACCTGGGACGGGTGGGAATAGTTCAGCAGCAACTGGCCTGGGGCTCAGCTCACGTTTACTCACAGATGCCTCGGCACGGTGCCCCAGCTTTGCAATGAGGACGCTTGTTGCGTGGGGGCTGCTGGCTGAATGGGAGACGATTCCCCACCACTGACCAACTTCAGAATTGTTTACAACTGGAGCAAGTGCCCTGATACGGTTTTCCTCTGTGTAACTGGTGGGTTCTGTGTTTTTTTCTCTTTTTCGTTTTTGGTTCAAGGTAGATTTTATTCCTCTTTTTTGTATTTACAGATATAAGCATGGAAATAATTTATTCATATAAATACATGTATGTGCAGGGAATAATTGTTTTTTCTGTTTTATTTTTTAAATTTTATTTCTTTTTAATTTTGAATTTTATTTTATATTTTTATACAGCAGGTTCTTATTGGTTATCTATTTTATACATATAAATGTATACATGCCAATCCCAGTCTCTCAACTCCTCCCACCACCACCCCCCCAACAGCTTTCCCCCCTTGTTGTCCATACGTTTGTTGTCTACATCTGTTGCTCTATTTATGCCTTGCAAAATGGTTAATCTGTACAGTTTTTCTAGGTTCCACATATATGCATGAATATACCAGATTTGTTTTTCTCTTTCTGACTTACTTCACTCTGTATGACAGTCTCTAGATCCATCGACGTCTCTACAAATGACCCAATTTCATTCCTTTTCATGGCTTAGTAATATTCCATTTTATATATGTACCACAGCTTTATGCATTCGTCTGTCTGTGGGCATTTAGGTTGCTTCCATTACCTCGATATTGTAAATAGTGATGCAATGAACATTGCGGTGAATGACTCTTTTTGATTTATGGTTTTGTCTGGGTATATGTCCAGTACTGGGATTGCTGTATCATATGGTAATTCTATTGTTAGTTTCTTAAGAAATTCCATATTGTTCTCCATAATGACTGTATCAATTTATATTCCCAACAATAGTGGAAGAGGGTTCCTTTTCTCCACACCCTTTCCAGCATTTTTTGTTTGTAGATTTTCTATGATGCCTATTCTACCAGGTGTGAGGTGATACCTCATTGTTGAATCCATTTCGTTGAGCAAGGGGTAGGTCTTGTCTATTACATATTTGGCTTATGGAACGGTATCTGTGCTAATTTCAAACTCTGCTTTTATGCAGCACCCCAACTCACCTTCCCGCTTAAGCAAGCATAAGTTGGTTTTCTAAATTTGAGACCCTGTTCTGTTTTGTAATTCAGTTCATGTGTAGCCAAGTTCACATTCCGTGTATTAGTGATACCTTATGATGTTTCTTTTTCTGTGTGACTTATTTCACTTAGAATCATCGTGCCTCAATCCACTCATTATGCTGGTACGGGCCTGGTGACATAGATTACATTGCTGAGTGGTATTCTGTTGTACATAAGTACCGCAACTTCTTTATCCATTATTTGCTCTCTGGGATATTTAACTTGTGCCGCAGAAGAGATTCCTGTAAAAAGAGCCGTCCCAAATTTTGGGGTGGCTGTGTCTTTTTGATTTTAATTTCCCTAAGCTATAGGACCATAAGTGGAAGTGCCCTAGGCTCTGTTGCTTTGTTTTTTAGATGTTTCAGGAAACACCATACACTTCTACAGAGCTGCTGTTGGGAATTTACATCCCGCCCATCAGCATAACAAGGCTCCCAGTTCTCCGTGGCCTGTTCTGCCTTTCTGGATTTTACACTTTTTTCAGATGGCCCTTTTGACCGGGGGGAAGTGAGACTTCATTGTAGTGCAGATTTCCTTTGCAAGCTTGCTTGGTTGGCCAAAAAGGGCGTATGAGTTTTTTCCTGAATATATTCAGGAAAAAACACATACGCCCTTTTTGGCCAAGTGCATCATTGTCGGCATTCTTCCTCTTTTCCTGTGTTTTAAATGCAATCCAATTCCGATTCCTCCTGAAATCGGTTTCCTGCAATTCTGCCCCGCATTCAAGTCCTCTTGGCAGCCCTACTTCAGTATATTTTCGGACAATAGCTGTCATTTATAAATCTGAAGGTTTGTGAATTACAGTGCCCCTGAGCTCCTTTCTTCAACTCGCTTTCTTTTGAGCTGGCCACAACACCGCAGGATTGCTTCAGGCCCTAATCTGGTTCCGGCACGGCATGCTGAGCCTTTGGTTTATTCCTCTTACCTGTGGGAAATGAGAGTTAAATTTGCCCGTCCAGACACCTCCAGCTAGTCTCTCATTGGTTCTCGCTATTCCTGTTCATCTTCCGCAGAAATTGCAAACTGGGCCAAACAGGAGGTTAAAGGGACTGACTTTCCAAGTTGGGAGAGTGTTAGTAAAGCGTCTGGAATGTTGCACCCGAGTACCAGGGAACGAAAAGTGAGACACATTTGAACACGTTTCTCGATCACACGGTGGATCATACTCTGGGTTCCACATGCATGTTTTAGCTGAAGGAAGAATCTCTTAAACCTGGAGAGTTGAGACCCATTGAATGGGTACCATGCAATATGACTTCAAAGGGTCTGCATTTGCTCACCGAACCTCACCAATCTTATGAGCCCCAAGTGTCCAGCCTTATGTGTCACCCAGCTCTGGGTGTAGATATGGTAAATGCAGGTTGCATCAGAAGCCTTGAATGAATTACTTAAGTATTGCTCTCTATTTCACTGTCATTGTGTTTTGTTTAAGAAATTTATTTTTAATATGGGATTTAGCTGATTTTCACTGCTTTAATGCCGCTGTACACACTCTTGATTCTCTTACAGAGATATATAAATCCATTGCTTTTATGATTCTTACTAGGCAGGTATATTCCTAGGCGTTGAATATGGGGTGTTGAGTCCATTTCGTGAGCAAGGAGTAGCTCTTGTCTATTCCATATTTGCCTTATAGAACGTTATCTGTGCTCATTTCCATCTCTGGTTTTATGCAGCACCCCAACTCACCTTTCCCCTTAAGCAAGCATAAGTTGGTTTTCTAAATTTGAGACCCTGTTCTGTTTTGGAATTCAGTTCCTGTGTAGCCAAGTTTACATTCCGTGTATTAGTGATATCTTATGATGTTTCTTTTTCTGTGTGACTTATTTCAGTTAGAATCATCATACCTGAATCCACTCATTATGCTGCTACGGGCCTGATGACATAGATTTCATTGCTGAGTGATACTGCATTGTACGTAAGTACCACAAGTTCTTTATCCATTTTTCACTTTCTGTGATATTGAACTTGTACGGTATACGAGGTTCTTGTAAACAGAGGCGTCCCAAACTTTGGGGTGGCTGTGTCTTTTTGATTTTAATTTCCCTAAGCTATAGGACCATAAGTGGAAGTGCCCTAGGCTCTGTTGCTTTGTTTTTTAGATGTGTCAGGAAACACCATACACTTCTGCCGAGTGTCTGTTGGCAATTTACATCCCGCCCATCAGCATAACAAGGCTCCCAGTTCTCCATGGCCTGTCCTGCCTTTCTGGATTTTACACTTTTTTCAGATGGCCCTTTTGACCGGGGGGAAGTGAGACTTCATTGTAGTGCAGATTTCCTTTGCAAGTTTGCTTGGTTGGCCAAAAAGGGCGTATGCTTTTTTTCCTGAATATATTCAGGAAAAAATGCATACGCCCTTTTTGGCCAAGTGGATCATTGTGGACGCTCTGCCTCTTTTCCTATGCTTTCGATGCAATTCCAGTCTACCTCCTGAAATCGGTTTCCTGCAATTCTGCCCCGCTTTCAAGTTCTCTTGGCAGCATTACTTCAGTATATTTTTGGACGATAGCTGTCATTTATAACTCTGCAGGTATGTGAATTACAGTGTCCCTGAACTCCTTTCTTCAACTCGCTTTCTTTTGAGCTGGCCGCAACACCGCAGGCTGGCTTCAGGCCCTAATCTGATTCCGGCACGGCATGCTGAGCCTTTGGTTATTTCCTCTTCCTGGTGGGAAATGAGAGTTAAATTTGCCCATCCAGACACCTCCAGCTAGTCTCTCATTGGTTCTCCCTATTCCTGTTCATCTTCCGCAGAAATTGCAAACTGGGCCAAACAGGAGGTTAAAGGCGCTGACTCTCCAAGTGGGGAGAGTGTTAGTAAAGCGTCTGGAATGTTGCACCCGAGTACCAGGGGAGGAAAACTGAGACATATTTGAACACGTCTCCCGTTCACACGGTTGATCATACTCTGGGTTCCACATGCATGTTTTAGCTGAAGGAAGAATACCTTAAACCTGGGTAGTTGAAACCCGTGGAATGGGTACCATGCAATATGACTTCAAAGGGTCTTCATTTGCTCACCGAACCTCTCCAATCCTATCACTGCTGCGTTTATGTCCCTGTACACATGCTTGATTCTCTTTCGGAGACATAGCAATCCATAGGTTTTAAGATACTTAAGAGCCAGGTACATTCTTAGGCGTTTAATATGCGGTGTTGAGTCCATTTCGTTGAGCAAGGAGTAGCTCTTGTCTATTCCATATTTGGCTTAAGGAACTTTATCTGTGCTCATTTCAATCTCTGGTTTTATGCAGCACCCCAACTCACCTTTCCCCTTAAACAAGCATAAGTTGGTTTTC
Organism: Globicephala melas; assembly: GCF_963455315.2. Taxonomy (NCBI): domain Eukaryota; kingdom Metazoa; phylum Chordata; class Mammalia; order Artiodactyla; family Delphinidae; genus Globicephala; species Globicephala melas. The sequence goes on along the minus strand of NW_027207556.1, from coordinate 57,094 downwards.
TAAATTTGAGACCCTGTTCTGTTCTGTAATTCAGTTCCTGTGTAGCCAAGTTTACATTCCGTGTATTACTGATATCTTATGATGTTTCTTTTTCTGTGTGACTTATTTCAGTTAGAATCATCGTACCTGAATCCACTCATTGTGCTGCTACGGGCCTGATGACATAGATTTCACTGCTGAGTGATACTGCATTGTACGTAAGTACCACAAGTTCTTTATCCATTTTTCACTTTCTGTGATATTGAACTTGTACGGTAAACGAGGTTCTTGTAAACAGAGGCGTCCCAAACATTGGGGTGGCTGTATCTTTTTGATTTTAATTTCCCTAAGCTATAGGACCATAAGTGGAAGTGCCCTAGGCTCTGTTGCTTTGTTTTTTAGATGTTTCAGGAAACACCATACACTTCTCCCGAGTGTCTGTTGGCAATTTACATCCCGCCCATCAGCATAACAAGGCTCCCAGTTCTCCATGGCCTGTCCTGCCTTTCTGGATTTTACACTTTTTTCAGATGGCCCTTTTGACCGGGGGGAAGTGAGACTTCATTGTAGTGCAGATTTCCTTTGCAAGCTTGCTTGGTTGGCCAAAAACGGCGTATGCGTTTTTTCCTGAATATATTCAGGAAAAAACGCATACGCCCTTTTTGGCCAAGTGCATCATTGTGGACGTTCTGCCTCTTTTCCTATGCTTTCAATGCAATTCCAGTCTACCTCCTGAAATCGGTTTCCTGCAATTCTGCCCCGCTTTCAAGTCCTCTTGGCAGCCTTACTTCAGTATATTTTTGGACGATAGTTGTCATTTATAACTCTGCAGGTTTGTGAATTACAGTGCCCCTGAGCTCCTTTCTTCAACTCGTTTTCTTGTGAGCTGGCCGCAACACCGCAGGATGGCTTCAGGCCCTAATCTGGTTCCGGCACGGCACGCTGAGCCTTTGGTTATTTCCTCTTCCTGGTGGGAAATGAGAGTTAAATTTGCCCGTCCAGACACCTCCAGCTAGTCTCTCATTGGTTCTCGCTATTCCTGTTCATCTTCCGCAGAAATTGCAAACTGGGCCAAACAGGAGGTTAAAGGGACTGACTCTCCAAGTCGGGAGAGTGTTAGTAAAGCGTCTGGAATGTTGCACCCGAGTACCAGGGTACGAAAACTGAGACATATTTGAACACGTCTCCCGATCACATGGTTGATCATACTCTAGGTTCCACATGCATGTTTTAGCTGAAGGAAGAATACCTTAAACCTGGGTAGTTGAAACCCGTGGAATGGGTACCATGCAATATGACTTCAAAGGGTCTTCATTTGCTCACCGAACCTCTCCAATCCTATCACTGCTGCGTTTATGTCCCTGTACACATGCTTGATTCTCTTTCGGAGACATAGCAATCCATAGGTTTTAAGATACTTAAGAGTCAGGTACATTCTTAGGCGTTTAATATGCGGTGTTGAGTCCATTTCGTTGAGCAAGGAGTAGCTCTTGTCTATTCCATATTTGGCTTAAGGAACTTTATCTGTGCTCATTTCAATCTCTGGTTTTATGCAGCACCCCAACTCACCTTTCCCCTTAAACAAGCATAAGTTGGTTTTCTAAATTTGAGACCCTGTTCTGTTCTGTAATTCAGTTCCTGTGTAGCCAAGTTTACATTCCGTGTATTACTGATATCTTATGATGTTTCTTTTTCTGTGTGACTTATTTCAGTTAGAATCATCGTACCTGAATCCACTCATTGTGCTGCTACGGGCCTGATGACATAGATTTCACTGCTGAGTGATACTGCATTGTACGTAAGTACCACAAGTTCTTTATCCATTTTTCACTTTCTGTGATATTGAACTTGTACGGTAAACGAGGTTCTTGTAAACAGAGGCGTCCCAAACATTGGGGTGGCTGTGTCTTTTTGATTTTAATTTCCCTAAGCTATAGGACCATAAGTGGAAGTGCCCTAGGCTCTGTTGCTTTGTTTTTTAGATGTTTCAGGAAACACCATACACTTCTCCCGAGTGTCTGTTGGCAGTTTACATCCCGCCCATCAGCATAACAAGGCTCCCAGTTCTCCATGGCCTGTCCTGCCTTTCTGGATTTTACACTTTTTTCAGATGGCCCTTTTGACCGGGGGGAAGTGAGACTTCATTGTAGTGCAGATTTCCTTTGCAAGCTTGCTTGGTTGGCCAAAAAGGGCGTATGCGTTTTTTCCTGAATATATTCAGGAAAAAACGCATACGCCCTTTTTGGCCAAGTGCATCATTGTGGACGTTCTGCCTCTTTTCCTATGCTTTCAATGCAATTCCAGTCTACCTCCTGAAATCGGTTTCCTGCAATTCTGCCCCGCTTTCAAGTCCTCTTGGCAGCCTTACTTCAGTATATTTTTGGACGATAGTTGTCATTTATAACTCTGCAGGTTTGTGAATTACAGTGCCCATGAGCTCCTTTCTTCAACTCGTTTTCTTGTGAGTTGGCCGCAACACCGCAGGATGGCTTCAGGCCCTAATCTGGTTCCGGCACGGCACGCTGAGCCTTTGGTTATTTCCTCTTCCTGGTGGGAAATGAGAGTTAAATTTGCCCGTCCAGACACCTCCAGCTAGTCTCTCATTGGTTCTCGCTATTCCTGTTCATCTTCCGCAGAAATTGCAAACTGGGCCAAACAGGAGGTTAAAGGGACTGACTCTCCAAGTCGGGAGAGTGTTAGTAAAGCGTCTGGAATGTTGCACCCGAGTACCAGGGTACGAAAACTGAGACATATTTGAACACGTCTCCCGATCACATGGTTGATCATACTCTAGGTTCCACATGCATGTTTTAGCTGAAGGAAGAATACCTTAAACCTGGGTAGTTGAAACCCGTGGAATGGGTACCATGCAATATGACTTCAAAGGGTCTTCATTTGCTCACCGAACCTCTCCAATCCTATCACTGCTGCGTTTATGTCCCTGTACACATGCTTGATTCTCTTTCGGAGACATAGCAATCCATAGGTTTTAAGATACTTAAGAGTCAGGTACATTCTTAGGCGTTTAATATGCGGTGTTGAGTCCATTTCGTTGAGCAAGGAGTAGCTCTTGTCTATTCCATATTTGGCTTAAGGAACTTTATCTGTGCTCATTTCAATCTCTGGTTTTATGCAGCACCCCAACTCACCTTTACCCTTAAACAAGCATAAGTTGGTTTTCTAAATTTGAGACCCTGTTCTGTTCTGTAATTCAGTTCCTGTGTAGCCAAGTTTACATTCCGTGTATTACTGATATCTTATGATGTTTCTTTTTCTGTGTGACTTATTTCAGTTAGAATCATCGTACCTGAATCCACTCATTGTGCTGCTACGGGCCTGATGACATAGATTTCACTGCTGAGTGATACTGCATTGTACGTAAGTACCACAAGTTCTTTATCCATTTTTCACTTTCTGTGATATTGAACTTGTACGGTAAACGAGGTTCTTGTAAACAGAGGCGTCCCAAACATTGGGGTGGCTGTATCTTTTTGATTTTAATTTCCCTAAGCTATAGGACCATAAGTGGAAGTGCCCTAGGCTCTGTTGCTTTGTTTTTTAGATGTTTCAGGAAACACCATACACTTCTCCCGAGTGTCTGTTGGCAATGTACATCCCGCCCATCAGCATAACAAGGCTCCCAGTTCTCCATGGCCTGTCCTGCCTTTCTGGATTTTACACTTTTTTCAGATGGCCCTTTTGACCGGGGGGAAGTGAGACTTCATTGTAGTGCAGATTTCCTTTGCAAGCTTGCTTGGTTGGCCAAAAAGGGCGTATGCGTTTTTTCCTGAATATATTCAGGAAAAAACGCATACGCCCTTTTTGGCCAAGTGCATCATTGTGGACGTTCTGCCTCTTTTCCTATGCTTTCAATGCAATTCCAGTCTACCTCCTGAAATCGGTTTCCTGCAATTCTGCCCCGCTTTCAAGTCCTCTTGGCAGCCTTACTTCAGTATATTTTTGGACGATAGTTGTCATTTATAACTCTGCAGGTTTGTGAATTACAGTGCCCCTGAGCTCCTTTCTTCAACTCGTTTTCTTGTGAGCTGGCCGCAACACCGCAGGATGGCTTCAGGCCCTAATCTGGTTCCGGCACGGCACGCTGAGCCTTTGGTTATTTCCTCTTCCTGGTGGGAAATGAGAGTTAAATTTGCCCGTCCAGACACCTCCAGCTAGTCTCTCATTGGTTCTCGCTATTCCTGTTCATCTTCCGCAGAAATTGCAAACTGGGCCAAACAGGAGGTTAAAGGGACTGACTCTCCAAGTCGGGAGAGTGTTAGTAAAGCGTCTGGAATGTTGCACCCGAGTACCAGGGTACGAAAACTGAGACATATTTGAACACGTCTCCCGATCACATGGTTGATCATACTCTAGGTTCCACATGCATATTTTAGCTGAAGGAAGAATACCTTAAACCTGGGTAGTTGAAACCCGTGGAATGGGTACCATGCAATATGACTTCAAAGGGTCTTCATTTGCTCACCGAACCTCTCCAATCCTATCACTGCTGCGTTTATGTCCCTGTACACATGCTTGATTCTCTTTCGGAGAAATAGCAATCCATAGGTTTTAAGATACTTAAGAGTCAGGTACATTCTTAGGCGTTTAATATGCGGTGTTGAGTCCATTTCGTTGAGCAAGGAGTAGCTCTTGTCTATTCCATATTTGGCTTAAGGAACTTTATCTGTGCTCATTTCAATCTCTGGTTTTATGCAGCACCCCAACTCACCTTTACCCTTAAACAAGCATAAGTTGGTTTTCTAAATTTGAGACCCTGTTCTGTTCTGTAATTCAGTTCCTGTGTAGCCAAGTTTACATTCCGTGTATTACTGATATCTTATGATGTTTCTTTTTCTGTGTGACTTATTTCAGTTAGAATCATCGTATCTGAATCCACTCATTGTGCTGCTACGGGCCTGATGACATAGATTTCACTGCTGAGTGATACTGCATTGTACGTAAGTACCACAAGTTCTTTATCCATTTTTCACTTTCTGTGATATTGAACTTGTACGGTAAACCAGGTTCTTGTAAACAGAGGCGTCCCAAACATTGGGGTGGCTGTATCTTTTTGATTTTAATTTCCCTAAGCTATAGGACCATAAGTGGAAGTGCCCTAGGCTCTGTTGCTTTGTTTTTTAGATGTTTCAGGAAACACCATACACTTCTCCCGAGTGTCTGTTGGCAGTTTACATCCCGCCCATCAGCATAACAAGGCTCCCAGTTCTCCATGGCCTGTCCTGCCTTTCTGGATTTTACACTTTTTTCAGATGGCCCTTTTGACCGGGGGGAAGTTAGACTTCATTGTAGTGCAGATTTCCTTTGCAAGCTTGCTTGGTTGGCCAAAAAGGGCGTATGCGTTTTTTCCTGAATATATTCAGGAAAAAACGCATACGCCCTTTTTGGCCAAGTGCATCATTGTGGACGTTCTGCCTCTTTTCCTATGCTTTCAATGCAATTCCAGTCTACCTCCTGAAATCGGTTTCCTGCAATTCTGCCCCGCTTTCAAGTCCTCTTGGCAGCCTTACTTCAGTATATTTTTGGACGATAGTTGTCATTTATAACTCTGCAGGTTTGTGAATTACAGTGCCCCTGAGCTCCTTTCTTCAACTCGCTTTCTTGTGAGCTGGCCGCAACCCCGCAGGATGGCTTCAGGCCCTAATCTGGTTCCGGCACGGCACGCTGAGCCTTTGGTTATTTCCTCTTCCTGGTGGGAAATGAGAGTTAAATTTGCCCGTCCAGACACCTCCAGCTAGTCTCTCATTGGTTCTCGCTATTCCTGTTCATCTTCCGCAGAAATTGCAAACTGGGCCAAACAGGAGGTTAAAGGGACTGACTCTCCAAGTCGGGAGAGTGTTAGTAAAGCGTCTGGAATGTTGCACCCGAGTACCAGGGTACGAAAACTGAGACATATTTGAACACGTCTCCCGATCACATGGTTGATCATACTCTAGGTTCCACATGCATGTTTTAGCTGAAGGAAGAATACCTTAAAACTGGGTAGTTGAAACCCGTGGAATGGGTACCATGCAATATGACTTCAAAGGGTCTTCATTTGCTCACCGAACCTCTCCAATCCTATCACTGCTGCGTTTATGTCCCTGTACACATGCTTGATTCTCTTTCGGAGACATAGCAATCCATAGGTTTTAAGATACTTAAGAGTCAGGTACATTCTTAGGCGTTTAATATGCGGTGTTGAGTCCATTTCGTTGAGCAAGGAGTAGCTCTTGTCTATTCCATATTTGGCTTAAGGAACTTTATCTGTGCTCATTTCAATCTCTGGTTTTATGCAGCACCCCAACTCACCTTTCCCCTTAAACAAGCATAAGTTGGTTTTCTAAATTTGAGACCCTGTTCTGTTCTGTAATTCAGTTCCTGTGTAGCCAAGTTTACATTCCGTGTATTACTGATATCTTATGATGTTTCTTTTTCTGTGTGACTTATTTCAGTTAGAATCATCGTACCTGAATCCACTCATTGTGCTGCTACGGGCCTGATGACATAGATTTCACTGCTGAGTGATACTGCATTGTACGTAAGTACCACAAGTTCTTTATCCATTTTTCACTTTCTGTGATATTGAACTTGTACGGTAAACCAGGTTCTTGTAAACAGAGGCGTCCCAAACATTGGGGTGGCTGTATCTTTTTGATTTTAATTTCCCTAAGCTATAGGACCATAAGTGGAAGTGCCCTAGGCTCTGTTGCTTTGTTTTTTAGATGTTTCAGGAAACACCATACACTTCTCCCGAGTGTCTGTTGGCAATTTACATCCCGCCCATCAGCATAACAAGGCTCCCAGTTCTCCATGGCCTGTCCTGCCTTTCTGGATTTTACACTTTTTTCAGATGGCCCTTTTGACCGGGGGGAAGTGAGACTTCATTGTAGTGCAGATTTCCTTTGCAAGCTTGCTTGGTTGGCCAAAAAGGGCGTATGCGTTTTTTCCTGAATATATTCAGGAAAAAACGCATACGCCCTTTTTGGCCAAGTGCATCATTGTGGACGTTCTGCCTCTTTTCCTATGCTTTCAATGCAATTCCAGTCTACCTCCTGAAATCGGTTTCCTGCAATTCTGCCCCGCTTTCAAGTCCTCTTGGCAGCCTTACTTCAGTATATTTTTGGACGACAGTTGTCATTTATAACTCTGCAGGTTTGTGAATTACAGTGCCCCTGAGCTCCTTTCTTCAACTCGTTTTCTTGTGAGCTGGCCGCAACACCGCAGGATGGCTTCAGGCCCTAATCTGTTTCCGGCACGGCACGCTGAGCCTTTGGTTATTTCCTCTTCCTGGTGGGAAATGAGAGTTAAATTTGCCCGTCCAGACACCTCCAGCTAGTCTCTCATTGGTTCTCGCTATTCCTGTTCATCTTCCGCAGAAATTGCAAACTGGGCCAAACAGGAGGTTAAAGGGACTGACTCTCCAAGTCGGGAGAGTGTTAGTAAAGCATCTGGAATGTTGCACCCGAGTACCAGGGTACGAAAACTGAGACATATTTGAACACGTCTCCCGATCACATGGTTGATCATACTCTAGGTTCCACATGCATGTTTTAGCTGAAGGAAGAATACCTTAAACCTGGGTAGTTGAAACCCGTGGAATGGGTACCATGCAATATGACTTCAAAGGGTCTTCATTTGCTCACCGAACCTCTCCAATCCTATCACTGCTGCGTTTATGTCCCTGTACACATGCTTGATTCTCTTTCGGAGACATAGCAATCCATAGGTTTTAAGATACTTAAGAGTCAGGTACATTCTTAGGCGTTTAATATGCGGTGTTGAGTCCATTTCGTTGAGCAAGGAGTAGCTCTTGTCTATTCCATATTTGGCTTAAGGAACTTTATCTGTGCTCATTTCAATCTCTGGTTTTATGCAGCACCCCAACTCACCTTTCCCCTTAAACAAGCATAAGTTGGTTTTCTAAATTTGAGACCCTGTTCTGTTCTGTAATTCAGTTCCTGTGTAGCCAAGTTTACATTCCGTGTATTACTGATATCTTATGATGTTTCTTTTTCTGTGTGACTTATTTCAGTTAGAATCATCGTACCTGAATCCACTCATTGTGCTGCTACGGGCCTGATGACATAGATTTCACTGCTGAGTGATACTGCATTGTACGTAAGTACCACAAGTTCTTTATCCATTTTTCACTTTCTGTGATATTGAACTTGTACGGTAAACCAGGTTCTTGTAAACAGAGGCGTCCCAAACATTGGGGTGGCTGTATCTTTTTGATTTTAATTTCCCTAAGCTATAGGACCATAAGTGGAAGTGCCCTAGGCTCTGTTGCTTTGTTTTTTAGATGTTTCAGGAAACACCATACACTTCTCCCCAGTGTCTGTTGTTAATGTACATCCCGCCCATCAGCATAACAAGGCTCCCAGTTCTCCATGGCCTGTCCTGCCTTTCTGGATTTTACACTTTTTTCAGATGGCCCTTTTGACCGGGGGGAAGTGAGACTTCATTGTAGTGCAGATTTCCTTTGCAAGCTTGCTTGGTTGGCCAAAAAGGGCGTATGCGTTTTTTCCTGAATATATTCAGGAAAAAACGCATACGCCCTTTTTGGCCAAGTGCATCATTGTGGACATTCTGCCTCTTTTCCTATGCTTTCAATGCAATTCCAGTCCACCTCCTGAAATCGGTTTCCTGCAATTCTGCCCCGCTTTCAAGTCCTCTTGGCAGCCTTACTTCAGTATATTTTTGGACGACAGTTGTCATTTATAACTCTGCAGGTTTGTGAATTACAGTGCCACTGAGCTCCTTTCTTCAACTCGTTTTCTTGTGAGCTGGCCGCAACACCGCAGGATGGCTTCAGGCCCTAATCTGGTTCCGGCACGGCACGCTGAGCCTTTGGTTATTTCCTCTTCCTGGTGGGAAATGAGAGTTAAATTTGCCCGTCCAGACACCTCCAGCTAGTCTCTCATTGGTTCTCGCTATTCCTGTTCATCTTCCGCAGAAATTGCAAACTGGGCCAAACAGGAGGTTAAAGGGACTGACTCTCCAAGTCGGGAGAGTGTTAGTAAAGCGTCTGGAATGTTGCACCCGAGTACCAGGGTACGAAAACTGAGACATATTTGAACACGTCTCCCGATCACATGGTTGATCATACTCTAGGTTCCACATGCATGTTTTAGCTGAAGGAAGAATACCTTAAACCTGGGTAGTTGAAACCCGTGGAATGGGTACCATGCAATATGACTTCAAAGGGTCTTCATTTGCTCACCGAACCTCTCCAATCCTATCACTGCTGCGTTTATGTCCCTGTACACATGCTTGATTCTCTTTCGGAGACATAGCAATCCATAGGTTTTAAGATACTTAAGAGTCAGGTACATTCTTAGGCGTTTAATATGCGGTGTTGAGTCCATTTCGTTGAGCAAGGAGTAGCTCTTGTCTATTCCATATTTGGCTTAAGGAACTTTATCTGTGCTCATTTCAATCTCTGGTTTTATGCAGCACCCCAACTCACCTTTCCCCTTAAACAAGCATAAGTTGGTTTTCTAAATTTGAGACCCTGTTCTGTTCTGTAATTCAGTTCCTGTGTAGCCAAGTTTACATTCCGTGTATTACTGATATCTTATGATGTTTCTTTTTCTGTGTGACTTATTTCAGTTAGAATCATCGTACCTGAATCCACTCATTGTGCTGCTACGGGCCTGATGACATAGATTTCACTGCTGAGTGATACTGCATTGTACGTAAGTACCACAAGTTCTTTATCCATTTTTCACTTTCTGTGATATTGAACTTCTACGGTAAACGAGGTTCTTGTAAACAGAGGCGTCCCAAACATTGGGGTGGCTGTATCTTTTTGATTTTAATTTCCCTAAGCTATAGGACCATAAGTGGAAGTGCCCTAGGCTCTGTTGCTTTGTTTTTTAGATGTTTCAGGAAACACCATACACTTCTCCCGAGTGTCTGTTGGCAATGTACATCCCGCCCATCAGTATAACAAGGCTCCCAGTTCTCCATGGCCTGTCCTGCCTTTCTGGATTTTACACTTTTTTCAGATGGCCCTTTTGACCGGGGGGAAGTGAGACTTCATTGTAGTGCAGATTTCCTTTGCAAGCTTGCTTGGTTGGCCAAAAAGGGCGTATGCGTTTTTTCCTGAATATATTCAGGAAAAAACGCATACGCCCTTTTTGGCCAAGTGCATCATTGTGGACGTTCTGCCTCTTTTCCTATGCTTTCAATGCAATTCCAGTCTACCTCCTGAAATCGGTTTCCTGCGATTCTGCCCCGCTTTCAAGTCCTCTTGGCAGCCTTACTTCAGTATATTTTTAGACGATAGTTGTCATTTATAACTCTGCAGGTTTGTGAATTACAGTGCCCCTGAGCTCCTTTCTTCAACTCGTTTTCTTGTGAGCTGGCCGCAACACCGCAGGATGGCTTCAGGCCCTAATCTGGTTCCGGCACGGCACGCTGAGCCTTTGGTTATTTCCTCTTCCTGGTGGGAAATGAGAGTTAAATTTGCCCGTCCAGACACCTCCAGCTAGTCTCTCATTGGTTCTCGCTATTCCTGTTCATCTTCCGCAGAAATTGCAAACTGGGCCAAACAGGAGGTTAAAGGGACTGACTCTCCAAGTCGGGAGAGTGTTAGTAAAGCGTCTGGAATGTTGCACCCGAGTACCAGGGTACGAAAACTGAGACATATTTGAACACGTCTCCCGATCACATGGTTGATCATACTCTAGGTTCCACATGCATGTTTTAGCTGAAGGAAGAATACCTTAAACCTGGGTAGTTGAAACCCGTGGAATGGGTACCATGCAATATGACTTCAAAGGGTCTTCATTTGCTCACCGAACCTCTCCAATCCTATCACTGCTGCGTTTATGTCCCTGTACACATGCTTGATTCTCTTTCGGAGACATAGCAATCCATAGGTTTTAAGATACTTAAGAGTCAGGTACATTCTTAGGCGTTTAATATGCGGTGTTGAGTCCATTTCGTTGAGCAAGGAGTAGCTCTTGTCTATTCCATATTTGGCTTAAGGAACTTTATCTGTGCTCATTTCAATCTCTGGTTTTATGCAGCACCCCAACTCACCTTTACCCTTAAACAAGCATAAGTTGGTTTTCTAAATTTGAGACCCTGTTCTGTTCTGTAATTCAGTTCCTGTGTAGCCAAGTTTACATTCCGTGTATTACTGATATCTTATGATGTTTCTTTTTCTGTGTGACTTATTTCAGTTAGAATCATCGTACCTGAATCCACTCATTGTGCTGCTACGGGCCTGATGACATAGATTTCACTGCTGAGTGATACTGCATTGTACGTAAGTACCACAAGTTCTTTATCCATTTTTCACTTTCTGTGATATTGAACTTGTACGGTAAACGAGGTTCTTGTAAACAGAGGCGTCCCAAACATTGGGGTGGCTGTATCTTTTTGATTTTAATTTCCCTAAGCTATAGGACCATAAGTGGAAGTGCCCTAGGCTCTGTTGCTTTGTTTTTTAGATGTTTCAGGAAACACCATACACTTCTCCCGAGTGTCTGTTGGCAATGTACATCCCGCCCATCAGTATAACAAGGCTCCCAGTTCTCCATGGCCTGTCCTGCCTTTCTGGATTTTACACTTTTTTCAGATGGCCCTTTTGACCGGGGGGAAGTGAGACTTCATTGTAGTGCAGATTTCCTTTGCAAGCTTGCTTGGTTGGCCAAAAAGGGCGTATGCGTTTTTTCCTGAATATATTCAGGAAAAAACGCATACGCCCTTTTTGGCCAAGTGCATCATTGTGGACGTTCTGCCTCTTTTCCTATGCTTTCAATGCAATTCCAGTCTACCTCCTGAAATCGGTTTCCTGCGATTCTGCCCCGCTTTCAAGTCCTCTTGGCAGCCTTACTTCAGTATATTTTTAGACGATAGTTGTCATTTATAACTCTGCAGGTTTGTGAATTACAGTGCCCCTGAGCTCCTTTCTTCAACTCGTTTTCTTGTGAGCTGGCCGCAACACCGCAGGATGGCTTCAGGCCCTAATCTGGTTCCGGCACGGCACGCTGAGCCTTTGGTTATTTCCTCTTCCTGGTGGGAAATGAGAGTTAAATTTGCCCGTCCAGACACCTCCAGCTAGTCTCTCATTGGTTCTCGCTATTCCTGTTCATCTTCCGCAGAAATTGCAAACTGGGCCAAACAGGAGGTTAAAGGGACTGACTCTCCAAGTCGGGAGAGTGTTAGTAAAGCGTCTGGAATGTTGCACCCGAGTACCAGGGTACGAAAACTGAGACATATTTGAACACGTCTCCCGATCACATGGTTGATCATACTCTAGGTTCCACATGCATGTTTTAGCTGAAGGAAGAATACCTTAAACCTGGGTAGTTGAAACCCGTGGAATGGGTACCATGCAATATGACTTCAAAGGGTCTTCATTTGCTCACCGAACCTCTCCAATCCTATCACTGCTGCGTTTATGTCCCTGTACACATGCTTGATTCTCTTTCGGAGACATAGCAATCCATAGGTTTTAAGATACTTAAGAGTCAGGTACATTCTTAGGCGTTTAATATGCGGTGTTGAGTCCATTTCGTTGAGCAAGGAGTAGCTCTTGTCTATTCCATATTTGGCTTAAGGAACTTTATCTGTGCTCATTTCAATCTCTGGTTTTATGCAGCACCCCAACTCACCTTTACCCTTAAACAAGCATAAGTTGGTTTTCTAAATTTGAGACCCTGTTCTGTTCTGTAATTCAGTTCCTGTGTAGCCAAGTTTACATTCCGTGTATTACTGATATCTTATGATGTTTCTTTTTCTGTGTGACTTATTTCAGTTAGAATCATCGTACCTGAATCCACTCATTGTGCTGCTACGGGCCTGATGACATAGATTTCACTGCTGAGTGATACTGCATTGTACGTAAGTACCACAAGTTCTTTATCCATTTTTCACTTTCTGTGATATTGAACTTGTACGGTAAACGAGGTTCTTGTAAACAGAGGCGTCCCAAACATTGGGGTGGCTGTATCTTTTTGATTTTAATTTCCCTAAGCTATAGGACCATAAGTGGAAGTGCCCTAGGCTCTGTTGCTTTGTTTTTTAGATGTTTCAGGAAACACCATACACTTCTCCCGAGTGTCTGTTGGCAATTTACATCCCGCCCATCAGTATAACAAGGCTCCCAGTTCTCCATGGCCTGTCCTGCCTTTCTGGATTTTACACTTTTTTCAGATGGCCCTTTTGACCGGGGGGAAGTGAGACTTCATTGTAGTGCAGATTTCCTTTGCAAGCTTGCTTGGTTGGCCAAAAAGGGCGTATGCGTTTTTTCCTGAATATATTCAGGAAAAAACGCATACGCCCTTTTTGGCCAAGTGCATCATTGTGGACGTTCTGCCTCTTTTCCTATGCTTTCAATGCAATTCCAGTCTACCTCCTGAAATCGGTTTCCTGCGATTCTGCCCCGCTTTCAAGTCCTCTTGGCAGCCTTACTTCAGTATATTTTTGGACGATAGTTGTCATTTATAACTCTGCAGGTTTGTGAATTACAGTGCCCCTGAGCTCCTTTCTTCAACTCGCTTTCTTGTGAGCTGGCCGCAACACCGCAGGATGGCTTCAGGCCCTAATCTGGTTCCGGCACGGCATGCTGAGCCTTTGGTTATTTCCTCTTCCTGGTGGGAAATGAGAGTTAAATTTGCCCGTCCAGACACCTCCAGCTAGTCTCTCATTGGTTCTCGCTATTCCTGTTCATCTTCCGCAGAAATTGCAAACTGGGCCAAACAGGAGGTTAAAGGGACTGACTCTCCAAGTCGGGAGAGTGTTAGTAAAGCGTCTGGAATGTTGCACCCGAGTACCAGGGTACGAAAACTGAGACATATTTGAACACGTCTCCCGATCACATGGTTGATCATACTCTAGGTTCCACATGCATGTTTTAGCTGAAGGAAGAATACCTTAAACCTGGGTAGTTGAAACCCGTGGAATGGGTACCATGCAATATGACTTCAAAGGGTCTTCATTTGCTCACCGAACCTCTCCAATCCTATCACTGCTGCGTTTATGTCCCTGTACACATGCTTGATTCTCTTTCGGAGACATAGCAATCCATAGGTTTTAAGATACTTAAGAGTCAGGTACATTCTTAGGCGTTTAATATGTGGTGTTGAGTCCATTTCGTTGAGCAAGGAGTAGCTCTTGTCTATTCCATATTTGGCTTAAGGAACTTTATCTGTGCTCATTTCAATCTCTGGTTTTATGCAGCACCCCAACTCACCTTTACCCTTAAACAAGCATAAGTTGGTTTTCTAAATTTGAGACCCTGTTCTGTTCTGTAATTCAGTTCCTGTGTAGCCAAGTTTACATTCCGTGTATTACTGATATCTTATGATGTTTCTTTTTCTGTGTGACTTATTTCAGTTAGAATCATCGTACCTGAATCCACTCATTGTGCTGCTACGGGCCTGATGACATAGATTTCACTGCTGAGTGATACTGCATTGTACGTAAGTACCACAAGTTCTTTATCCATTTTTCACTTTCTGTGATATTGAACTTGTACGGTAAACGAGGTTCTTGTAAACAGAGGCGTCCCAAACTTTGGGGTGGCTGTGTCTTTTTGATTTTAATTTCCCTAAGCTATAGGACCATAAGTGGAAGTGCCCTAGGCTCTGTTGCTTTGTTTTTTAGATGTTTCAGGAAACACCATACACTTCTCCCCAGTGTCTGTTGGCAATGTACATCCCGCCCATCAGCATAACAAGGCTCCCAGTTCTCCATGGCCTGTCCTGCCTTTCTGGATTTTACACTTTTTTCAGATGGCCCTTTTGACCGGGGGGAAGTGAGACTTCATTGTAGTGCAGATTTCCTTTGCAAGCTTGCTTGGTTGGCCAAAAAGGGCGTATGCGTTTTTTCCTGAATATATTCAGGAAAAAACGCATACACGCTTTTTGGCCAAGTGCATCATTGTGGACGTTCTGCCTCTTTTCCTATGCTTTCAATGCAATTCCAGTCTACCTCCTGAAATCGGTTTCCTGCAATTCTGCCCCGCTTTCAAGTCCTCTTGGCAGCCTTACTTCAGTATATTTTTGGACAATAGTTGTCATTTATAACTCTGCAGGTTTGTGAATTACAGTGCCCCTGAGCTCCTTTCTTCAACTCGTTTTCTTGTGAGCTGGCCGCAACACCGCAGGATGGCTTCAGGCCCTAATCTGGTTCCGGCACGGCACGCTGAGCCTTTGGTTATTTCCTCTTCCTGGTGGGAAATGAGAGTTAAATTTGCCCGTCCAGACACCTCCAGCTAGTCTCTCCTTGGTTATCGCTATTCCTGTTCATCTTCCGCAGAAATTGCAAACTGGGCCAAACAGGAGGTTAAAGGGACTGACTCTCCAAGTCGGGAGAGTGTTAGTAAAGCGTCTGGAATGTTGCACCCGAGTACCAGGTTACGAAAACTGAGACATATTTGAACACGTCTCCCGATCACATGGTTGATCATACTCTAGGTTCCACATGCATGTTTTAGCTGAAGGAAGAATACCTTAAACCTGGGTAGTTGAAACCCGTGGAATGGGTACCATGCAATATGACTTCAAAGGGTCTTCATTTGCTCACCGAACCTCTCCAATCCTATCACTGCTGCGTTTATGTCCCTGTACACATGCTTGATTCTCTTTCGGAGACATAGCAATCCATAGGTTTTAAGATACTTAAGAGTCAGGTACACTCTTAGGCGTTTAATATGCGGTGTTGAGTCCATTTCGTTGAGCAAGGAGTAGCTCTTGTCTATTCCATATTTGGCTTAAGGAACTTTATCTGTGCTCATTTCAATCTCTGGTTTTATGCAGCACCCCAACTCACCTTTCCCCTTAAACAAGCATAAGTTGGTTTTCTAAATTTGAGACCCTGTTCTGTTCTGTAATTCAGTTCCTGTGTAGCCAAGTTTACATTCCGTGTATTACTGATATCTTATGATGTTTCTTTTTCTGTGTGACTTATTTCAGTTAGAATCATCGTACCTGAATCCACTCATTGTGCTGCTACGGGCCTGATGACATAGATTTCACTGCTGAGTGATACTGCATTGTACGTAAGTACCACAAGTTCTTTATCCATTTTTCACTTTCTGTGATATTGAACTTGTACGGTAAACCAGGTTCTTGTAAACAGAGGCGTCCCAAACATTGGGGTGGCTGTATCTTTTTGATTTTAATTTCCCTAAGCTATAGGACCATAAGTGGAAGTGCCCTAGGCTCTGTTGCTTTGTTTTTTAGATGTTTCAGGAAACACCATACACTTCTCCCGAGTGTCTGTTGGCAAGTTACATCCCGCCCATCAGCATAACAAGGCTCCCAGTTCTCCATGGCCTGTCCTGCCTTTCTGGATTTTACACTTTTTTCAGATGGCCCTTTTGACCGGGGGGAAGTGAGACTTCATTGTAGTGCAGATTTCCTTTGCAAGCTTGCTTGGTTGGCCAAAAAGGGCGTATGCGTTTTTTCCTGAATATATTCAGGAAAAAACGCATACGCCCTTTTTGGCCAAGTGCATCATTGTGGACGTTCTGCCTCTTTTCCTATGCTTTCAATGCAATTCCAGTCTACCTCCTGAAATCGGTTTCCTGCAATTCTGCCCCGCTTTCAAGTCCTCTTGGCAGCCTTACTTCAGTATATTTTTAGACGATAGTTGTCATTTATAACTCTGCAGGTTTGTGAATTACAGTGCCCCTGAGCTCCTTTCTTCAACTCGTTTTCTTGTGAGCTGGCCGCAACACCGCAGGATGGCTTCAGGCCCTAATCTGGTTCCGGCACGGCACGCTGAGCCTTTGGTTATTTCCTCTTCCTGGTGGGAAATGAGAGTTAAATTTGCCCGTCCAGACACCTCCAGCTAGTCTCTCATTGGTTCTCGCTATTCCTGTTCATCTTCCGCAGAAATTGCAAACTGGGCCAAACAGGAGGTTAAAGGGACTGACTCTCCAAGTCGGGAGAGTGTTAGTAAAGCGTCTGGAATGTTGCACCCGAGTACCAGGGTACGAAAACTGAGACATATTTGAACACGTCTCCCGATCACATGGTTGATCATACTCTAGGTTCCACATGCATGTTTTAGCTGAAGGAAGAATACCTTAAACCTGGGTAGTTGAAACCCGTGGAATGGGTACCATGCAATATGACTTCAAAGGGTCTTCATTTGCTCACCGAACCTCTCCAATCCTATCACTGCTGCGTTTATGTCCCTGTACACATGCTTGATTCTCTTTCGGAGACATAGCAATCCATAGGTTTTAAGATACTTAAGAGTCAGGTACATTCTTAGGCGTTTAATATGCGGTGTTGAGTCCATTTCGTTGAGCAAGGAGTAGCTCTTGTCTATTCCATATTTGGCTTAAGGAACTTTATCTGTGCTCATTTCAATCTCTGGTTTTATGCAGCACCCCAACTCACCTTTACCCTTAAACAAGCATAAGTTGGTTTTCTAAATTTGAGACCCTGTTCTGTTCTGTAATTCAGTTCCTGTGTAGCCAAGTTTACATTCCGTGTATTACTGATATCTTATGATGTTTCTTTTTCTGTGTGACTTATTTCAGTTAGAATCATCGTACCTGAATCCACTCATTGTGCTGCTACGGGCCTGATGACATAGATTTCACTGCTGAGTGATACTGCATTGTACGTAAGTACCACAAGTTCTTTATCCATTTTTCACTTTCTGTGATATTGAACATGTACGGTAAACCAGGTTCTTGTAAACAGAGGCGTCCCAAACATTGGGGTGGCTGTATCTTTTTGATTTTAATTTCCCTAAGCTATAGGACCATAAGTGGAAGTGCCCTAGGCTCTGTTGCTTTGTTTTTTAGATGTTTCAGGAAACACCATACACTTCTCCCGAGTGTCTGTTGGCAGTTTACATCCCGCCCATCAGCATAACAAGGCTCCCAGTTCTCCATGGCCTGTCCTGCCTTTCTGGATTTTACACTTTTTTCAGATGGCCCTTTTGACCGGGGGTGGGGGAAGTGAGACTTCATTGTAGTGCAGATTTCCTTTGCAAGCTTGCTTGGTTGGCCAAAAAGGGCGTATGCGTTTTTTCCTGAATATATTCAGGAAAAAACGCATACGCCCTTTTTGGCCAAGTGCATCATTGTGGACGTTCTGCCTCTTTTCCTATGCTTTCAATGCAATTCCAGTCTACCTCCTGAAATCGGTTTCCTGCAATTCTGCCCCGCTTTCAAGTCCTCTTGGCAGCCTTACTTCAGTATATTTTTGGACGATAGTTGTCATTTATAACTCTGCAGGTTTGTGAATTACAGTGCCCCTGAGCTCCTTTCTTCAACTCGTTTTCTTGTGAGTTGGCCGCAACACCGCAGGATGGCTTCAGGCCCTAATCTGGTTCCGGCACGGCACGCTGAGCCTTTGGTTATTTCCTCTTCCTGGTGGGAAATGAGAGTTAAATTTGCCCGTCCAGACACCTCCAGCTAGTCTCTCATTGGTTCTCGCTATTCCTGTTCATCTTCCGCAGAAATTGCAAACTGGGCCAAACAGGAGGTTAAAGGGACTGACTCTCCAAGTCGGGAGAGTGTTAGTAAAGCGTCTGGAATGTTGCACCCGAGTACCAGGGTACGAAAACTGAGACATATTTGAACACGTCTCCCGATCACATGGTTGATCATACTCTAGGTTCCACATGCATGTTTTAGCTGAAGGAAGAATACCTTAAACCTGGGTAGTTGAAACCCGTGGAATGGGTACCATGCAATATGACTTCAAAGGGTCTTCATTTGCTCACCGAACCTCTCCAATCCTATCACTGCTGCGTTTATGTCCCTGTACACATGCTTGATTCTCTTTCGGAGACATAGCAATCCATAGGTTTTAAGATACTTAAGAGTCAGGTACATTCTTAGGCGTTTAATATGCGGTGTTGAGTCCATTTCGTTGAGCAAGGAGTAGCTCTTGTCTATTCCATATTTGGCTTAAGGAACTTTATCTGTGCTCATTTCAATCTCTGGTTTTATGCAGCACCCCAACTCACCTTTCCCCTTAAACAAGCATAAGTTGGTTTTCTAAATTTGAGACCCTGTTCTGTTCTGTAATTCAGTTCCTGTGTAGCCAAGTTTACATTCCGTGTATTACTGATATCTTATGATGTTTCTTTTTCTGTGTGACTTATTTCAGTTAGAATCATCGTACCTGAATCCACTCATTGTGCTGCTACGGGCCTGATGACATAGATTTCACTGCTGAGTGATACTGCATTGTACGTAAGTACCACAAGTTCTTTATCCATTTTTCACTTTCTGTGATATTGAACTTCTACGGTAAACGAGGTTCTTGTAAACAGAGGCGTCCCAAACATTGGGGTGGCTGTATCTTTTTGATTTTAATTTCCCTAAGCTATAGGACCATAAGTGGAAGTGCCCTAGGCTCTGTTGCTTTGTTTTTTAGATGTTTCAGGAAACACCATACACTTCTCCCGAGTGTCTGTTGGCAATTGACATCCCGCCCATCAGCATAACAAGGCTCCCAGTTCTCCATGGCCTGTCCTGCCTTTCTGGATTTTACACTTTTTTCAGATGGCCCTTTTGACCGGGGGGGGGGGGAAGTGAGACTTCATTGTAGTGCAGATTTCCTTTGCAAGCTTGCTTGGTTGGCCAAAAAGGGCGTATGCGTTTTTTCCTGAATATATTCAGGAAAAAACGCATACGCCCTTTTTGGCCAAGTGCATCATTGTGGACGTTCTGCCTCTTTTCCTATGCTTTCAATGCAATTCCAGTCTACCTCCTGAAATCGGTTTCCTGCAATTCTGCCCCGCTTTCAAGTCCTCTTGGCAGCCTTACTTCAGTATATTTTTGGACGATAGTTGTCATTTATAACTCTGCAGGTTTGTGAATTACAGTGCCCCTGAGCTCCTTTCTTCAACTCGTTTTCTTGTGAGCTGGCCGCAACACCGCAGGATGGCTTCAGGCCCTAATCTGGTTCCGGCACGGCACGCTGAGCCTTTGGTTATTTCCTCTTCCTGGTGGGAAATGAGAGTTAAATTTGCCCGTCCAGACACCTCCAGCTAGTCTCTCATTGGTTCTCGCTATTCCTGTTCATCTTCCGCAGAAATTGCAAACTGGGCCAAACAGGAGGTTAAAGGGACTGACTCTCCAAGTCGGGAGAGTGTTAGTAAAGCGTCTGGAATGTTGCACCCGAGTACCAGGGTACGAAAACTGAGACATATTTGAACACGTCTCCCGATCACATGGTTGATCATACTCTAGGTTCCACATGCATGTTTTAGCTGAAGGAAGAATACCTTAAACCTGGGTAGTTGAAACCCGTGGAATGGGTACCATGCAATATGACTTCAAAGGGTCTTCATTTGCTCACCGAACCTCTCCAATCCTATCACTGCTGCGTTTATGTCCCTGTACACATGCTTGATTCTCTTTCGGAGACATAGCAATCCATAGGTTTTAAGATACTTAAGAGTCAGGTACATTCTTAGGCGTTTAATATGCGGTGTTGAGTCCATTTCGTTGAGCAAGGAGTAGCTCTTGTCTATTCCATATTTGGCTTAAGGAACTTTATCTGTGCTCATTTCAATCTCTGGTTTCATGCAGCACCCCAACTCACCTTTACCCTTAAACAAGCATAAGTTGGTTTTCTAAATTTGAGACCCTGTTCTGTTCTGTAATTCAGTTCCTGTGTAGCCAAGTTTACATTCCGTGTATTACTGATATCTTATGATGTTTCTTTTTCTGTGTGACTTATTTCAGTTAGAATCATCGTACCTGAATCCACTCATTGTGCTGCTACGGGCCTGATGACATAGATTTCACTGCTGAGTGATACTGCATTGTACGTAAGTACCACAAGTTCTTTATCCATTTTTCACTTTCTGTGATATTGAACTTGTACGGTAAACGAGGTTCTTGTAAACAGAGGCGTCCCAAACTTTGGGGTGGCTGTGTCTTTTTGATTTTAATTTCCCTAAGCTATAGGACCATAAGTGGAAGTGCCCTAGGCTCTGTTGCTTTGTTTTTTAGATGTTTCAGGAAACACCATACACTTCTCCCGAGTGTCTGTTGGCAGTTTACATCCCGCCCATCTGCATAAAAAGGCTCCCAGTTCTCCATGGCCTGTCCTCCCTTTCTGGATTTTACACTTTTTTCAGATGGCCCTTTTGACCGGGGGGAAGTGAGACTTCATTGTAGTGCAGATTTCCTTTGCAAGCTTGCTTGGTTGGCCAAAAAGTGCGTATTCGTTTTTTCCTGAATATATTCAGGAAAAAATGCATACGCCCTTTTTGGCCAAGTGCATCATTGTGGACGTTCTGCCTCTTTTCCTATGCTTTCAATGCAATTCCAGTCTACCTCCTGAAATCGGTTTCCTGCAATTCTGCCCCGCTTTCAAGTCCTCTTGGCAGCCTTACTTCAGTATATTTTTGGACGATAGTTGTCATTTATAACTCTGCAGGTTTGTGAATTACAGTGCCCCTGAGCTCCTTTCTTCAACTCGTTTTCTTGTGAGCTGGCCGCAACACCGCAGGATGGCTTCAGGCCCTAATCTGGTTCCGGCACGGCACGCTGAGCCTTTGGTTATTTCCTCTTCCTGGTGGGAAATGAGAGTTAAATTTGCCCGTCCAGACACCTCCAGCTAGTCTCTCATTGGTTCTCGCTATTCCTGTTCATCTTCCGCAGAAATTGCAAACTGGGCCAAACAGGAGGTTAAAGGGACTGACTCTCCAAGTCGGGAGAGTGTTAGTAAAGCGTCTGGAATGTTGCACCCGAGTACCAGGGTACGAAAACTGAGACATATTTGAACACGTCTCCCGATCACATGGTTGATCATACTCTAGGTTCCACATGCATGTTTTAGCTGAAGGAAGAATACCTTAAACCTGGGTAGTTGAAACCCGTGGAATGGGTACCATGCAATATGACTTCAAAGGGTCTTCATTTGCTCACCGAACCTCTCCAATCCTATCACTGCTGCGTTTATGTCCCTGTACACATGCTTGATTCTCTTTCGGAGACATAGCAATCCATAGGTTTTAAGATACTTAAGAGTCAGGTACATTCTTAGGCGTTTAATATGCGGTGTTGAGTCCATTTCGTTGAGCAAGGAGTAGCTCTTGTTTATTCCATATTTGGCTTAAGGAACTTTATCTGTGCTCATTTCAATCTCTGGTTTTATGCAGCACCCCAACTCACTTTTACCCTTAAACAAGCATAAGTTGGTTTTCTAAATTTGAGACCCTGTTCTGTTCTGTAATTCAGTTCCTGTGTAGCCAAGTTTACATTCCGTGTATTACTGATATCTTATGATATTTCTTTTTCTGTGTGACTTATTTCAGTTAGAATCATCGTACCTGAATCGACTCATTGTGCTGCTACGGGCCTGATGACATAGATTTCACTGCTGAGTGATACTGCATTGTACGTAAGTACCACAAGTTCTTTATCCATTTTTCACTTTCTGTGATATTGAACTTGTACGGTAAACCAGGTTCTTGTAAACAGAGGCGTCCCAAACATTGGGGTGGCTGTATCTTTTTGATTTTAATTTCCCTAAGCTATAGGACCATAAGTGGAAGTGCCCTAGGCTCTGTTGCTTTGTTTTTTAGATGTTTCAGGAAACACCATACACTTCTCCCGAGTGTCTGTTGGCAATTTACATCCCGCCCATCAGCATAACAAGGCTCCCAGTTCTCCATGGCCTGTCCTGCCTTTCTGGATTTTACACTTTTTTCAGATGGCCCTTTTGACCGGGGGGGGGGGAAGTGAGACTTCATTGTAGTGCAGATTTCCTTTGCAAGCTTGCTTGGTTGGCCAAAAAGGGCGTATGCGTTTTTTCCTGAATATATTCAGGAAAAAACGCATACGCCCTTTTTGGCCAAGTGCATCATTGTGGACGTTCTGCCTCTTTTCCTATGCTTTCAATGCAATTCCAGTCTACCTCCTGAAATCGGTTTCCTGCAATTCTGCCCCGCTTTCAAGTCCTCTTGGCAGCCTTACTTCAGTATATTTTTGGACGATAGTTGTCATTTATAACTCTGCAGGTTTGTGAATTACAGTGCCCCTGAGCTCCTTTCTTCAACTCGTTTTCTTGTGAGCTGGCCGCAACACCGCAGGATGGCTTCAGGCCCTAATCTGGTTCCGGCACGGCACGCTGAGCCTTTGGTTATTTCCTCTTCCTGGTGGGAAATGAGAGTTAAATTTGCCCGTCCAGACACCTCCAGCTAGTCTCTCATTGGTTCTCGCTATTCCTGTTCATCTTCCGCAGAAATTGCAAACTGGGCCAAACAGGAGGTTAAAGGGACTGACTCTCCAAGTCGGGAGAGTGTTAGTAAAGCGTCTGGAATGTTGCACCCGAGTACCAGGGTACGAAAACTGAGACATATTTGAACACGTCTCCCGATCACATGGTTGATCATACTCTAGGTTCCACATGCATGTTTTAGCTGAAGGAAGAATACCTTAAACCTGGGTAGTTGAAACCCGTGGAATGGGTACCATGCAATATGACTTCAAAGGGTCTTCATTTGCTCACCGAACCTCTCCAATCCTATCACTGCTGCGTTTATGTCCCTGTACACATGCTTGATTCTCTTTCGGAGACATAGCAATCCATAGGTTTTAAGATACTTAAGAGTCAGGTACATTCTTAGGCGTTTAATATGCGGTGTTGAGTCCATTTCGTTGAGCAAGGAGTAGCTCTTGTTTATTCCATATTTGGCTTAAGGAACTTTATCTGTGCTCATTTCAATCTCTGGTTTTATGCAGCACCCCAACTCACTTTTACCCTTAAACAAGCATAAGTTGGTTTTCTAAATTTGAGACCCTGTTCTGTTCTGTAATTCAGTTCCTGTGTAGCCAAGTTTACATTCCGTGTATTACTGATATCTTATGATATTTCTTTTTCTGTGTGACTTATTTCAGTTAGAATCATCGTACCTGAATCGACTCATTGTGCTGCTACGGGCCTGATGACATAGATTTCACTGCTGAGTGATACTGCATTGTACGTAAGTACCACAAGTTCTTTATCCATTTTTCACTTTCTGTGATATTGAACTTGTACAGTAAACGAGGTTCTTGTAAACAGAGGCGTCCCAAACATTGGGGTGGCTGTATCTTTTTGATTTTAATTTCCCTAAGCTATAGGACCATAAGTGGAAGTGCCCTAGGCTCTGTTGCTTTGTTTTTTAGATGTTTCAGGAAACACCATACACTTCTCCCGAGTGTCTGTTGGCAATTTACATCCCGCCCATCAGCATAACAAGGCTCCCAGTTCTCCATGGCCTGTCCTGCCTTTCTGGATTTTACACTTTTTTCAGATGGCCCTTTTGACCGGGGGGGGGGGAAGTGAGACTTCATTGTAGTGCAGATTTCCTTTGCAAGCTTGCTTGGTTGGCCAAAAAGGGCGTATGCGTTTTTTCCTGAATATATTCAGGAAAAAACGCATACGCCCTTTTTGGCCAAGTGCATCATTGTGGACGTTCTGCCTCTTTTCCTATGCTTTAAATGCAATTCCAGTCTACCTCCTGAAATCGGTTTCCTGCAATTCTGCCCCGCTTTCAAGTCCTCTTGGCAGCCTTACTTCAGTATATTTTTGGACGATAGTTGTCATTTATAACTCTGCAGGTTTGTGAATTACAGTGCCCCTGAGCTCCTTTCTTCAACTCGTTTTCTTGTGAGCTGGCCGCAACACCGCAGGATGGCTTCAGGCCCTAATCTGGTTCCGGCACGGCACGCTGAGCCTTTGGTTATTTCCTCTTCCTGGTGGGAAATGAGAGTTAAATTTGCCCGTCCAGACACCTCCAGCTAGTCTCTCATTGGTTCTCGCTATTCCTGTTCATCTTCCGCAGAAATTGCAAACTGGGCCAAACAGGAGGTTAAAGGGACTGACTCTCCAAGTCGGGAGAGTGTTAGTAAAGCATCTGGAATGTTGCACCCGAGTACCAGGGTACGAAAACTGAGACATATTTGAACACGTCTCCCGATCACATGGTTGATCATACTCTAGGTTCCACATGCATGTTTTAGCTGAAGGAAGAATACCTTAAACCTGGGTAGTTGAAACCCGTGGAATGGGTACCATGCAATATGACTTCAAAGGGTCTTCATTTGCTCACCGAACCTCTCCAATCCTATCACTGCTGCGTTTATGTCCCTGTACACATGCTTGATTCTCTTTCGGAGACATAGCAATCCATAGGTTTTAAGATACTTAAGAGTCAGGTACATTCTTAGGCGTTTAATATGCGGTGTTGAGTCCATTTCGTTGAGCAAGGAGTAGCTCTTGTTTATTCCATATTTGGCTTAAGGAACTTTATCTGTGCTCATTTCAATCTCTGGTTTTATGCAGCACCCCAACTCACTTTTACCCTTAAACAAGCATAAGTTGGTTTTCTAAATTTGAGACCCTGTTCTGTTCTGTAATTCAGTTCCTGTGTAGCCAAGTTTACATTCCGTGTATTACTGATATCTTATGATGTTTCTTTTTCTGTGTGACTTATTTCAGTTAGAATCATCGTACCTGAATCGACTCATTGTGCTGCTACGGGCCTGATGACATAGATTTCACTGCTGAGTGATACTGCATTGTACGTAAGTACCACATGTTCTTTATCCATTTTTCACTTTCTGTGATATTGAACTTGTACGGTAAACGAGGTTCTTGTAAACAGAGGCGTCCCAAACATTGGGGTGGCTGTATCTTTTTGATTTTAATTTCCCTAAGCTATAGGACCATAAGTGGAAGTGCCCTAGGCTCTGTTGCTTTGTTTTTTAGATGTTTCAGGAAACACCATACACTTCTCCCGAGTGTCTGTTGGCAATTTACATCCCGCCCATCAGCATAACAAGGCTCCCAGTCCTCCATGGCCTGTCCTGTCTTTCTGGATTTTACACTTTTTTCAGATGGCCCTTTTGACCGGGGGGAAGTGAGACTTCATTGTAGTGCAGATTTCCTTTGCAAGCTTGCTTGGTTGGCCAAAAAGGGCGTATGCGTTTTTTCCTGAATATATTCAGGAAAAAACGCATACGCCCTTTTTGGCCAAGTGCATCATTGTGGACGTTCTGCCTCTTTTCCTATGCTTTCAATGCAATTCCAGTCTACCTCCTGAAATCGGTTTCCTGCAATTCTGCCCCGCTTTCAAGTCCTCTTGGCAGCCTTACTTCAGTATATTTTTGGACGATAGTTGTCATTTATAACTCTGCAGGTTTGTGAATTACAGTGCCCATGAGCTCCTTTCTTCAACTCGTTTTCTTGTGAGTTGGCCGCAACACCGCAGGATGGCTTCAGGCCCTAATCTGGTTCCGGCACGGCACGCTGAGCCTTTGGTTATTTCCTCTTCCTGGTGGGAAATGAGAGTTAAATTTGCCCGTCCAGACACCTCCAGCTAGTCTCTCATTGGTTCTCGCTATTCCTGTTCATCTTCCGCAGAAATTGCAAACTGGGCCAAACAGGAGGTTAAAGGGACTGACTCTCCAAGTCGGGAGAGTGTTAGTAAAGCGTCTGGAATGTTGCACCCGAGTACCAGGGTACGAAAACTGAGACATATTTGAACACGTCTCCCGATCACATGGTTGATCATACTCTAGGTTCCACATGCATGTTTTAGCTGAAGGAAGAATACCTTAAACCTGGGTAGTTGAAACCCGTGGAATGGGTACCATGCAATATGACTTCAAAGGGTCTTCATTTGCTCACCGAACCTCTCCAATCCTATCACTGCTGCGTTTATGTCCCTGTACACATGCTTGATTCTCTTTCGGAGACATAGCAATCCATAGGTTTTAAGATACTTAAGAGTCAGGTACATTCTTAGGCGTTTAATATGCGGTGTTGAGTCCATTTCGTTGAGCAAGGAGTAGCTCTTGTCTATTCCATATTTGGCTTAAGGAACTTTATCTGTGCTCATTTCAATCTCTGGTTTTATGCAGCACCCCAACTCACCTTTCCCCTTAAACAAGCATAAGTTGGTTTTCTAAATTTGAGACCCTGTTCTGTTCTGTAATTCAGTTCCTGTGTAGCCAAGTTTACATTCCGTGTATTACTGATATCTTATGATGTTTCTATTTCTGTGTGACTTATTTCAGTTAGAATCATCGTACCTGAATCCACTCATTGTGCTGCTACGGGCCTGATGACATAGATTTCACTGCTGAGTGATACTGCATTGTACGTAAGTACCACAAGTTCTTTATCCATTTTTCACTTTCTGTGATATTGAACTTGTACGGTAAACGAGGTTCTTGTAAACAGAGGCGTCCCAAACATTGGGGTGGCTGTATCTTTTTGATTTTAATTTCCCTAAGCTATAGGACCATAAGTGGAAGTGCCCTAGGCTCTGTTGCTTTGTTTTTTAGATGTTTCAGGAAACACCATACACTTCTCCCGAGTGTCTGTTGGCAATTTACATCCCGCCCATCAGCATAACAAGGCTCCCAGTTCTCCATGGCCTGTCCTGCCTTTCTGGATTTTACACTTTTTTCAGATGGCCCTTTTGACCGGGGGAAAGTGAGACTTCATTGTAGTGCAGATTTCCTTTGCAAGCTTGCTTGGTTGGCCAAAAAGGGCGTATGCGTTTTTTCCTGAATATATTCAGGAAAAAACGCATACGCCCTTTTTGGCCAAGTGCATCATTGTGGACGTTCTGCCTCTTTTCCTATGCTTTCAATGCAATTCCAGTCTACCTCCTGAAATCGGTTTCCTGCAATTCTGCCCCGCTTTCAAGTCCTCTTGGCAGCCTTACTTCAGTATATTTTTGGACGATAGTTGTCATTTATAACTCTGCAGGTTTGTGAATTACAGTGCCCATGAGCTCCTTTCTTCAACTCGTTTTCTTGTGAGCTGGCCGCAACACCGCAGGATGGCTTCAGGCCCTAATCTGGTTCCGGCACGGCACGCTGAGCCTTTGGTTATTTCCTCTTCCTGGTGGGAAATGAGAGTTAAATTTGCCCGTCCAGACACCTCCAGCTAGTCTCTCATTGGTTCTCGCTATTCCTGTTCATCTTCCGCAGAAATTGCAAACTGGGCCAAACAGGAGGTTAAAGGGACTGACTCTCCAAGTCGGGAGAGTGTTAGTAAAGCATCTGGAATGTTGCACCCGAGTACCAGGGTACGAAAACTGAGACATATTTGAACACGTCTCCCGATCACATGGTTGATCATACTCTAGGTTCCACATGCATGTTTTAGCTGAAGGAAGAATACCTTAAACCTGGGTAGTTGAAACCCGTGGAATGGGTACCATGCAATATGACTTCAAAGGGTCTTCATTTGCTCACCGAACCTCTCCAATCCTATCACTGCTGCGTTTATGTCCCTGTACACATGCTTGATTCTCTTTCGGAGACATAGCAATCCATAGGTTTTAAGATACTTAAGAGTCAGGTACATTCTTAGGCGTTTAATATGCGGTGTTGAGTCCATTTCGTTGAGCAAGGAGTAGCTCTTGTCTATTCCATATTTGGCTTAAGGAACTTTATCTGTGCTCATTTCAATCTCTGGTTTTATGCAGCACCCCAACTCACCTTTCCCCTTAAACAAGCATAAGTTGGTTTTCTAAATTTGAGACCCTGTTCTGTTCTGTAATTCAGTTCCTGTGTAGCCAAGTTTACATTCCGTGTATTACTGATATCTTATGATGTTTCTTTTTCTGTGTGACTTATTTCAGTTAGAATCATTGTACCTGAATCCACTCATTGTGCTGCTACGGGCCTGATGACATAGATTTCACTGCTGAGTGATACTGCATTGTACGTAAGTACCACAAGTTCTTTATCCATTTTTCACTTTCTGTGATATTGAACTTGTACGGTAAACGAGGTTCTTGTAAACAGAGGCGTCCCAAACATTGGGGTGGCTGTATCTTTTTGATTTTAATTTCCCTAAGCTATAGGACCATAAGTGGAAGTGCCCTAGGCTCTGTTGCTTTGTTTTTTAGATGTTTCAGGAAACACCATACACTTCTCCCGAGTGTCTGTTGGCAATTTACATCCCGCCCATCAGCATAACAAGGCTCCCAGTTCTCCATGGCCTGTCCTGCCTTTCTGGATTTTACACTTTTTTCAGATGGCCCTTTTGACCGGGGGGAAGTGAGACTTCATTGTAGTGCAGATTTCCTTTGCAAGCTTGCTTGGTTGGCCAAAAAGGGCGTATGCGTTTTTTCCTGAATATATTCAGGAAAAAACGCATACGCCCTTTTTGGCCAAGTGCATCATTGTGGACGTTCTGCCTCTTTTCCTATGCTTTCAATGCAATTCCAGTCTACCTCCTGAAATCGGTTTCCTGCAATTCTGCCCCGCTTTCAAGTCCTCTTGGCAGCCTTACTTCAGTATATTTTTGGACGATAGCTGTCATTTATAACTCTGCAGGTTTGTGAATTACAGTGCCCCTGAGCTCCTTTCTTCAACTCGTTTTCTTGTGAGCTGGCCGCAACACCGCAGGATGGCTTCAGGCCCTAATCTGGTTCCGGCACGGCACGCTGAGCCTTTGGTTATTTCCTCTTCCTGGTGGGAAATGAGAGTTAAATTTGCCCGTCCAGACACCTCCAGCTAGTCTCTCATTGGTTCTCGCTATTCCTGTTCATCTTCCGCAGAAATTGCAAACTGGGCCAAACAGGAGGTTAAAGGGACTGACTCTCCAAGTCGGGAGAGTGTTAGTAAAGCGTCTGGAATGTTGCACCCGAGTACCAGGGTACGAAAACTGAGACATATTTGAACACGTCTCCCGATCACATGGTTGATCATACTCTAGGTTCCACATGCATGTTTTAGCTGAAGGAAGAATACCTTAAACCTGGGTAGTTGAAACCCGTGGAATGGGTACCATGCAATATGACTTCAAAGGGTCTTCATTTGCTCACCGAACCTCTCCAATCCTATCACTGCTGCGTTTATGTCCCTGTACACGTGCTTGATTCTCTTTCGGAGACATAGCAATCCATAGGTTTTAAGATACTTAAGAGTCAGGTACATTCTTAGGCGTTTAATATGCGGTGTTGAGTCCATTTCGTTGAGCAAGGAGTAGCTCTTGTCTATTCCATATTTGGCTTAAGGAACTTTATCTGTGCTCATTTCAATCTCTGGTTTTATGCAGCACCCCAACTCACCTTTACCCTTAAACAAGCATAAGTTGGTTTTCTAAATTTGAGACCCTGTTCTGTTCTGTAATTCAGTTCCTGTGTAGCCAAGTTTACATTCCGTGTATTACTGATATCTTATGATGTTTCTTTTTCTGTGTGACTTATTTCAGTTAGAATCATCGTACCTGAATCCACTCATTGTGCTGCTACGGGCCTGATGACATAGATTTCACTGCTGAGTGATACTGCAATGTACGTAAGTACCACAAGTTCTTTATCCATTTTTCACTTTCTGTGATATTGAACTTGTACGGTAAACGAGGTTCTTGTAAACAGAGGCGTCCCAAACATTGGGGTGGCTGTATCTTTTTGATTTTAATTTCCCTAAGCTATAGGACCATAAGTGGAAGTGCCCTAGGCTCTGTTGCTTTGTTTTTTAGATGTTTCAGGAAACACCATACACTTCTCCCGAGTGTCTGTTAGCAATTTACATCCCGCCCATCAGCATAACAAGGCTCCCAGTTCTCCATGGCCTGTCCTGCCTTTCTGGATTTTACACTTTTTTCAGATGGCCCTTTTGACCGGGGGGAAGTGAGACTTCATTGTAGTGCAGATTTCCTTTGCAAGCTTGCTTGGTTGGCCAAAAAGGGCGTATGCGTTTTTTCCTGAATATATTCAGGAAAAAACGCATACGCCCTTTTTGGCCAAGTGCATCATTGTGGACGTTCTGCCTCTTTTCCTATGCTTTCAATGCAATTCCAGTCTACCTCCTGAAATCGGTTTCCTGCAATTCTGCCCCGCTTTCAAGTCCTCTTGGCAGCCTTACTTCAGTATATTTTTGGACGATAGTTGTCATTTATAACTCTGCAGGTTTGTGAATTACAGTGCCCCTGAGCTCCTTTCTTCAACTCGTTTTCTTGTGAGCTGGCCGCAACACCGCAGGATGGCTTCAGGCCCTAATCTGGTTCCGGCACGGCACGCTGAGCCTTTGGTTATTTCCTCTTCCTGGTGGGAAATGAGAGTTAAATTTGCCCGTCCAGACACCTCCAGCTAGTCTCTCATTGGTTCTCGCTATTCCTGTTCATCTTCCGCAGAAATTGCAAACTGGGCCAAACAGGAGGTTAAAGGGACTGACTCTCCAAGTCGGGAGAGTGTTAGTAAAGCGTCTGGAATGTTGCACCCGAGTACCAGGGTACGAAAACTGAGACATATTTGAACACGTCTCCCGATCACATGGTTGATCATACTCTAGGTTCCACATGCATGTTTTAGCTGAAGGAAGAATACCTTAAACCTGGGTAGTTGAAACCCGTGGAATGGGTACCATGCAATATGACTTCAAAGGGTCTTCATTTGCTCACCGAACCTCTCCAATCCTATCACTGCTGCGTTTATGTCCCTGTACACATGCTTGATTCTCTTTCGGAGACATAGCAATCCATAGGTTTTAAGATACTTACTAGTCAGGTACATTCTTAGGCGTTTAATATGCGGTGTTGAGTCCATTTCGTTGAGCAAGGAGTAGCTCTTGTCTATTCCATATTTGGCTTAAGGAACTTTATCTGTGCTCATTTCAATCTCTGGTTTTATGCAGCACCCCAACTCACCTTTACCCTTAAACAAGCATAAGTTGGTTTTCTAAATTTGAGACCCTGTTCTGTTCTGTAATTCAGTTCCTGTGTAGCCAAGTTTACATTCCGTGTATTACTGATATCTTATGATGTTTCTTTTTCTGTGTGACTTATTTCAGTTAGAATCATCGTACCTGAATCCACTCATTGTGCTGCTACGGGCCTGATGACATAGATTTCACTGCTGAGTGATACTGCATTGTACGTAAGTACCACAAGTTCTTTATCCATTTTTCACTTTCTGTGATATTGAACTTGTACGGTAAACGAGGTTCTTGTAAACAGAGGCGTCCCAAACATTGGGGTGGCTGTGTCTTTTTGATTTTAATTTCCCTAAGCTATAGGACCATAAGTGGAAGTGCCCTAGGCTCTGTTGCTTTGTTTTTTAGATGTTTCAGGAAACACCATACACTTCTCCCGAGTGTCTGTTGGCAGTTTACATCCCGCCCATCAGCATAACAAGGCTCCCAGTTCTCCATGGCCTGTCCTGCCTTTCTGGATTTTACACTTTTTTCAGATGGCCCTTTTGACCGGGGGGAAGTGAGACTTCATTGTAGTGCAGATTTCCTTTGCAAGCTTGCTTGGTTGGCCAAAAAGGGCGTATGCGTTTTTTCCTGAATATATTCAGGAAAAAACGCATACGCCCTTTTTGGCCAAGTGCATCATTGTGGACGTTCTGCCTCTTTTCCTATGCTTTCAATGCAATTCCAGTCTACCTCCTGAAATCGGTTTCCTGCAATTCTGCCCCGCTTTCAAGTCCTCTTGGCAGCCTTACTTCAGTATATTTTTGGACGATAGTTGTCATTTATAACTCTGCAGGTTTGTGAATTACAGTGCCCATGAGCTCCTTTCTTCAACTCGTTTTCTTGTGAGTTGGCCGCAACACCGCAGGATGGCTTCAGACCCTAATCTGGTTCCGGCACGGCACGCTGAGCCTTTGGTTATTTCCTCTTCCTGGTGGGAAATGAGAGTTAAATTTGCCCGTCCAGACACCTCCAGCTAGTCTCTCATTGGTTCTCGCTATTCCTGTTCATCTTCCGCAGAAATTGCAAACTGGGCCAAACAGGAGGTTAAAGGGACTGACTCTCCAAGTCGGGAGAGTGTTAGTAAAGCGTCTGGAATGTTGCACCCGAGTACCAGGGTACGAAAACTGAGACATATTTGAACACGTCTCCCGATCACATGGTTGATCATACTCTAGGTTCCACATGCATGTTTTAGCTGAAGGAAGAATACCTTAAACCTGGGTAGTTGAAACCCGTGGAATGGGTACCATGCAATATGACTTCAAAGGGTCTTCATTTGCTCACCGAACCTCTCCAATCCTATCACTGCTGCGTTTATGTCCCTGTACACATGCTTGATTCTCTTTCGGAGACATAGCAATCCATAGGTTTTAAGATACTTAAGAGTCAGGTACATTCTTAGGCGTTTAATATGCGGTGTTGAGTCCATTTCGTTGAGCAAGGAGTAGCTCTTGTCTATTCCATATTTGGCTTAAGGAACTTTATCTGTGCTCATTTCAATCTCTGGTTTTATGCAGCACCCCAACTCACCTTTACCCTTAAACAAGCATAAGTTGGTTTTCTAAATTTGAGACCCTGTTCTGTTCTGTAATTCAGTTCCTGTGTAGCCAAGTTTACATTCCGTGTATTACTGATATCTTATGATGTTTCTTTTTCTGTGTGACTTATTTCAGTTAGAATCATCGTACCTGAATCCACTCATTGTGCTGCTACGGGCCTGATGACATAGATTTCACTGCTGAGTGATACTGCATTGTACGTAAGTACCACAAGTTCTTTATCCATTTTTCACTTTCTGTGATATTGAACTTGTACGGTAAACGAGGTTCTTGTAAACAGAGGCGTCCCAAACATTGGGGTGGCTGTATCTTTTTGATTTTAATTTCCCTAAGCTATAGGACCATAAGTGGAAGTGCCCTAGGCTCTGTTGCTTTGTTTTTTAGATGTTTCAGGAAACACCATACACTTCTCCCGAGTGTCTGTTGGCAATGTACATCCCTCCCATCAGCATAACAAGGCTCCCAGTTCTCCATGGCCTGTCCTGCCTTTCTGGATTTTACACTTTTTTCAGATGGCCCTTTTGACCGGGGGGAAGTGAGACTTCATTGTAGTGCAGATTTCCTTTGCAAGCTTGCTTGGTTGGCCAAAAAGGGCGTATGCGTTTTTTCCTGAATATATTCAGGAAAAAACGCATACACCCTTTTTGGCCAAGTGCATCATTGTGGACGTTCTGCCTCTTTTCCTATGCTTTCAATGCAATTCCAGTCTACCTCCTGAAATCGGTTTCCTGCAATTCTGCCCCGCTTTCAAGTCCTCTTGGCAGCCTTACTTCAGTATATTTTTGGACGATAGTTGTCATTTATAACTCTGCAGGTTTGTGAATTACAGTGCCCCTGAGCTCCTTTCTTCAACTCGTTTTCTTGTGAGCTGGCCGCAACACCGCAGGATGGCTTCAGGCCCTAATCTGGTTCCGGCACGGCACGCTGAGCCTTTGGTTATTTCCTCTTCCTGGTGGGAAATGAGAGTTAAATTTGCCCGTCCAGACACCTCCAGCTAGTCTCTCATTGGTTCTCGCTATTCCTGTTCATCTTCCGCAGAAATTGCAAACTGGGCCAAACAGGAGGTTAAAGGGACTGACTCTCCAAGTCGGGAGAGTGTTAGTAAAGCGTCTGGAATGTTGCACCCGAGTACCAGGGTACGAAAACTGAGACATATTTGAACACGTCTCCCGATCACATGGTTGATCATACTCTAGGTTCCACATGCATGTTTTAGCTGAAGGAAGAATACCTTAAACCTGGGTAGTTGAAACCCGTGGAATGGGTACCATGCAATATGACTTCAAAGGGTCTTCATTTGCTCACCGAACCTCTCCAATCCTATCACTGCTGCGTTTATGTCCCTGTACACATGCTTGATTCTCTTTCGGAGACATAGCAATCCATAGGTTTTAAGATACTTAAGAGTCAGGTACATTCTTAGGCGTTTAATATGCGGTGTTGAGTCCATTTCGTTGAGCAAGGAGTAGCTCTTGTCTATTCCATATTTGGCTTAAGGAACTTTATCTGTGCTCATTTCAATCTCTGGTTTTATGCAGCACCCCAACTCACCTTTACCCTTAAACAAGCATAAGTTGGTTTTCTAAATTTGAGACCCTGTTCTGTTCTGTAATTCAGTTCCTGTGTAGCCAAGTTTACATTCCGTGTATTACTGATATCTTATGATGTTTCTTTTTCTGTGTGACTTATTTCAGTTAGAATCATCGTACCTGAATCCACTCATTGTGCTGCTACGGGCCTGATGACATAGATTTCACTGCTGAGTGATACTGCATTGTACGTAAGTACCACAAGTTCTTTATCCATTTTTCACTTTCTGTGATATTGAACTTGTACGGTAAACGAGGTTCTTGTAAACAGAGGCGTCCCAAACATTGGGGTGGCTGTATCTTTTTGATTTTAATTTCCCTAAGCTATAGGACCATAAGTGGAAGTGCCCTAGGCTCTGTTGCTTTGTTTTTTAGATGTTTCAGGAAACACCATACACTTCTCCCGAGTGTCTGTTGGCAATTTACATCCCGCCCATCAGCATAACAAGGCTCCCAGTTCTCCATGGCCTGTCCTGCCTTTCTGGATTTTACACTTTTTTCAGATGGCCCTTTTGACCGGGGGGAAGTGAGACTTCATTGTAGTGCAGATTTCCTTTGCAAGCTTGCTTGGTTGGCCAAAAAGGGCGTATGCGTTTTTTCCTGAATATATTCAGGAAAAAACGCATACGCCCTTTTTGGCCAAGTGCATCATTGTGGACGTTCTGCCTCTTTTCCTATGCTTTCAATGCAATTCCAGTCTACCTCCTGAAATCGGTTTCCTGCAATTCTGCCCCGCTTTCAAGTCCTCTTGGCAGCCTTACTTCAGTATATTTTTGGACGATAGTTGTCATTTATAACTCTGCAGGTTTGTGAATTACAGTGCCCCTGAGCTCCTTTCTTCAACTCGTTTTCTTGTGAGTTGGCCGCAACACCGCATGATGGCTTCAGGCCCTAATCTGGTTCCGGCACGGCACGCTGAGCCTTTGGTTATTTCCTCTTCCTGGTGGGAAATGAGAGTTAAATTTGCCCGTCCAGACACCTCCAGCTAGTCTCTCATTGGTTCTCGCTATTCCTGTTCATCTTCCACAGAAATTGCAAACTGGGCCAAACAGGAGGTTAAAGGGACTGACTCTCCAAGTCGGGAGAGTGTTAGTAAAGCGTCTGGAATGTTGCACCCGAGTACCAGGGTACGAAAACTGAGACATATTTGAACACGTCTCCCGATCACATGGTTGATCATACTCTAGGTTCCACATGCATGTTTTAGCTGAAGGAAGAATACCTTAAACCTGGGTAGTTGAAACCCGTGGAATGGGTACCATGCAATATGACTTCAAAGGGTCTTCATTTGCTCACCGAACCTCTCCAATCCTATCACTGCTGCGTTTATGTCCCTGTACACATGCTTGATTCTCTTTCGGAGACATAGCAATCCATAGGTTTTAAGATACTTAAGAGTCAGGTACATTCTTAGGCGTTTAATATGCGGTGTTGAGTCCATTTCGTTGAGCAAGGAGTAGCTCTTGTCTATTCCATATTTGGCTTAAGGAACTTTATCTGTGCTCATTTCAATCTCTGGTTTTATGCAGCACCCCAACTCACCTTTACCCTTAAACAAGCATAAGTTGGTTTTCTAAATTTGAGACCCTGTTCTGTTCTGTAATTCAGTTCCTGTGTAGCCAAGTTTACATTCCGTGTATTGCTGATATCTTATGATGTTTCTTTTTCTGTGTGACTTATTTCAGTTAGAATCATCGTACCTGAATCCACTCATTGTGCTGCTACGGGCCTGATGACATAGATTTCACTGCTGAGTGATACTGCATTGTACGTAAGTACCACAAGTTCTTTATCCATTTTTCACTTTCTGTGATATTGAACTTGTACGGTAAACGAGGTTCTTGTAAACAGAGGCGTCCCAAACATTGGGGTGGCTGTATCTTTTTGATTTTAATTTCCCTAAGCTATAGGACCATAAGTGGAAGTGCCCTAGGCTCTGTTGCTTTGTTTTTTAGATGTTTCAGGAAACACCATACACTTCTCCCGAGTGTCTGTTGGCAGTTTACATCCCGCCCATCAGCATAACAAGGCTCCCAGTTCTCCATGGCCTGTCCTGCCTTTCTGGATTTTACACTTTTTTCAGATGGCCCTTTTGACCGGGGGGGGGGGGAAGTGAGACTTCATTGTAGTGCAGATTTCCTTTGCAAGCTTCCTTGGTTGGCCAAAAAGGGCGTATGCGTTTTTTCCTGAATATATTCAGGAAAAAACCATACGCCCTTTTTGGCCAAGTGCATCATTGTGGACGTTCTGCCTCTTTTCCTATGCTTTCAATGCAATTCCAGTCTACCTCCTGAAATCGGTTTCCTGCAATTCTGCCCCGCTTTCAAGTCCTCTTGGCAGCCTTACTTCAGTATATTTTTGGACGATAGTTGTCATTTATAACTCTGCAGGTTTGTGAATTACAGTGCCCCTGAGCTCCTTTCTTCAACTCGTTTTCTTGTGAGTTGGCCGCAACACCGCAGGATGGCTTCAGGCCCTAATCTGGTTCCGGCACGGCACGCTGAGCCTTTGGTTATTTCCTCTTCCTGGTGGGAAATGAGAGTTAAATTTGCCCGTCCAGACACCTCCAGCTAGTCTCTCATTGGTTCTCGCTATTCCTGTTCATCTTCCGCAGAAATTGCAAACTGGGCCAAACAGGAGGTTAAAGGGACTGACTCTCCAAGTCGGGAGAGTGTTAGTAAAGCGTCTGGAATGTTGCACCCGAGTACCAGGGTACGAAAACTGAGACATATTTGAACACGTCTCCCGATCACATGGTTGATCATACTCTAGGTTCCACATGCATGTTTTAGCTGAAGGAAGAATACCTTAAACCTGGGTAGTTGAAACCCGTGGAATGGGTACCATGCAATATGACTTCAAAGGGTCTTCATTTGCTCACCGAACCTCTCCAATCCTATCACTGCTGCGTTTATGTCCCTGTACACATGCTTGATTCTCTTTCGGAGACATAGCAATCCATAGGTTTTAAGATACTTAAGAGTCAGGTACATTCTTAGGCGTTTAATATGCGGTGTTGAGTCCATTTCGTTGAGCAAGGAGTAGCTCTTGTCTATTCCATATTTGGCTTAAGGAACTTTATCTGTGCTCATTTCAATCTCTGGTTTTATGCAGCACCCCAACTCACCTTTACCCTTAAACAAGCATAAGTTGGTTTTCTAAATTTGAGACCCTGTTCTGTTCTGTAATTCAGTTCCTGTGTAGCCAAGTTTACATTCCGTGTATTACTGATATCTTATGATGTTTCTTTTTCTGTGTGACTTATTTCAGTTAGAATCATCGTACCTGAATCCACTCATTGTGCTGCTACGGGCCTGATGACATAGATTTCACTGCTGAGTGATACTGCATTGTACGTAAGTACCACAAGTTCTTTATCCATTTTTCACTTTCTGTGATATTGAACTTGTACGGTAAACGAGGTTCTTGTAAACAGAGGCGTCCCAAACATTGGGGTGGCTGTATCTTTTTGATTTTAATTTCCCTAAGCTATAGGACCATAAGTGGAAGTGCCCTAGGCTCTGTTGCTTTGTTTTTTAGATGTTTCAGGAAACACCATACACTTCTCCCGAGTGTCTGTTGGCAGTTTACATCCCGCCCATCAGCATAACAAGGCTCCCAGTTCTCCATGGCCTGTCCTGCCTTTCTGGATTTTACACTTTTTTCAGATGGCCCTTTTGACCGGGGGGAAGTGAGACTTCATTATAGTGCAGATTTCCTTTGCAAGCTTGCTTGGTTGGCCAAAAAGTGTGTATGCGTTTTTTCCTGAATATATTCAGGAAAAAACGCATACGCCCTTTTTGGCCAAGTGCATCATTGTGGACGTTCTGCCTCTTTTCCTATGCTTTCAATGCAATTCCAGTCTACCTCCTGAAATCGGTTTCCTGCAATTCTGCCCCGCTTTCAAGTCCTCTTGGCAGCCTTACTTCAATATATTTTTGGACGATAGTTGTCATTTATAACTCTGCAGGTTTGTGAATTACAGTGCCCCTGAGCTCCTTTCTTCAACTCGTTTTCTTGTGAGCTGGCCGCAACACCGCAGGATGGCTTCAGGCCCTAATCTGGTTCCGGCACGGCACGCTGAGCCTTTGGTTATTTCCTCTTCCTGGTGGGAAATGAGAGTTAAATTTGCCCGTCCAGACACCTCCAGCTAGTCTCTCATTGGTTCTCGCTATTCCTGTTCATCTTCCGCAGAAATTGCAAACTGGGCCAAACAGGAGGTTAAAGGGACTGACTCTCCAAGTCGGGAGAGTGTTAGTAAAGCGTCTGGAATGTTGCACCCGAGTACCAGGGTACGAAAACTGAGACATATTTGAACACGTCTCCCGATCACATGGTTGATCATACTCTAGGTTCCACATGCATGTTTTAGCTGAAGGAAGAATACCTTAAACCTGGGTAGTTGAAACCCGTGGAATGGGTACCATGCAATATGACTTCAAAGGGTCTTCATTTGCTCACCGAACCTCTCCAATCCTATCACTGCTGCGTTTATGTCCCTGTACACATGCTTGATTCTCTTTCGGAGACATAGCAATCCATAGGTTTTAAGATACTTAAGAGTCAGGTACATTCTTAGGCGTTTAATATGCGGTGTTGAGTCCATTTCGTTGAGCAAGGAGTAGCTCTTGTCTATTCCATATTTGGCTTAAGGAACTTTATCTGTGCTCATTTCAATCTCTGGTTTTATGCAGCACCCCAACTCACCTTTACCCTTAAACAAGCATAAGTTGGTTTTCTAAATTTGAGACCCTGTTCTGTTCTGTAATTCAGTTCCTGTGTAGCCAAGTTTACATTCCGTGTATTACTGATATCTTATGATGTTTCTTTTTCTGTGTGACTTATTTCAGTTAGAATCATCGTACCTGAATCCACTCATTGTGCTGCTACGGGCCTGATGACATAGATTTCACTGCTGAGTGATACTGCATTGTACGTAAGTACCACAAGTTCTTTATCCATTTTTCACTTTCTGTGATATTGAACTTGTACGGTAAACGAGGTTCTTGTAAACAGAGGCGTCCCAAACATTGGGGTGGCTGTATCTTTTTGATTTTAATTTCCCTAAGCTATAGGACCATAAGTGGAAGTGCCCTAGGCTCTGTTGCTTTGTTTTTTAGATGTTTCAGGAAACACCATACACTTCTCCCGAGTGTCTGTTGGCAATTTACATCCCGCCCATCAGCATAACAAGGCTCCCAGTTCTCCATGGCCTGTCCTGCCTTTCTGGATTTTACACTTTTTTCAGATGGCCCTTTTGACCGGGGGGAAGTGAGACTTCATTGTAGTGCAGATTTCCTTTGCAAGCTTGCTTGGTTGGCCAAAAAGGGCGTATGCGTTTTTTCCTGAATATATTCAGGAAAAAACGCATACGCCCTTTTTGGCCAAGTGCATCATTGTGGACGTTCTGCCTCTTTTCCTATGCTTTCAATGCAATTCCAGTCTACCTCCTGAAATCGGTTTCCTGCAATTCTGCCCCGCTTTCAAGTCCTCTTGGCAGCCTTACTTCAGTATATTTTTGGACGATAGTTGTCATTTATAACTCTGCAGGTTTGTGAATTACAGTGCCCCTGAGCTCCTTTCTTCAACTCGTTTTCTTGTGAGTTGGCCGCAACACCGCAGGATGGCTTCAGGCCCTAATCTGGTTCCGGCACGGCACGCTGAGCCTTTGGTTATTTCCTCTTCCTGGTGGGAAATGAGAGTTAAATTTGCCCGTCCAGACACCTCCAGCTAGTCTCTCATTGGTTCTCGCTATTCCTGTTCATCTTCCGCAGAAATTGCAAACTGGGCCAAACAGGAGGTTAAAGGGACTGACTCTCCAAGTCGGGAGAGTGTTAGTAAAGCGTCTGGAATGTTGCACCCGAGTACCAGGGTACGAAAACTGAGACATATTTGAACACGTCTCCCGATCACATGGTTGATCATACTCTAGGTTCCACATGCATGTTTTAGCTGAAGGAAGAATACCTTAAACCTGGGTAGTTGAAACCCGTGGAATGGGTACCATGCAATATGACTTCAAAGGGTCTTCATTTGCTCACCGAACCTCTCCAATCCTATCACTGCTGCGTTTATGTCCCTGTACACATGCTTGATTCTCTTTCGGAGACATAGCAATCCATAGGTTTTAAGATACTTAAGAGTCAGGTACATTCTTAGGCGTTTAATATGCGGTGTTGAGTCCATTTCGTTGAGCAAGGAGTAGCTCTTGTCTATTCCATATTTGGCTTAAGGAACTTTATCTGTGCTCATTTCAATCTCTGGTTTTATGCAGCACCCCAACTCACCTTTACCCTTAAACAAGCATAAGTTGGTTTTCTAAATTTGAGACCCTGTTCTGTTTTGGAATTCAGTTCCTGTGTAGCCAAGTTTACATTCCGTGTATTACTGATATCTTATGATGTTTCTTTTTCTGTGTGACTTATTTCAGTTAGAATCATCGTACCTGAATCCACTCATTGTGCTGCTATGGGCCTGATGACATAGATTTCACTGCTGAGTGATACTGCATTGTACGTAAGTACCACAAGTTCTTTATCCATTTTTCACTTTCTGTGATATTGAACTTGTACGGTAAACGAGGTTCTTGTAAACAGAGGCGTCCCAAACATTGGGGTGGCTGTATCTTTTTGATTTTAATTTCCCTAAGCTATAGGACCATAAGTGGAAGTGCCCTAGGCTCTGTTGCTTTGTTTTTTAGATGTTTCAGGAAACACCATACACTTCTCCCGAGTGTCTGTTGGCAATTTACATCCCGCCCATCAGCATAACAAGGCTCCCAGTTCTCCATGGCCTGTCCTGCCTTTCTGGATTTTACACTTTTTTCAGATGGCCCTTTTGACCGGGGCGAAGTGAGACTTCATTATAGTGCAGATTTCCTTTGCAAGCTTCCTTGGTTGGCCAAAAAGGGCGTATGCGTTTTTTCCTGAATATATTCAGGAAAAAACCATACGCCCTTTTTGGCCAAGTGCATCATTGTGGACGTTCTGCCTCTTTTCCTATGCTTTCAATGCAATTCCAGTCTACCTCCTGAAATCGGTTTCCTGCAATTCTGCCCCGCTTTCAAGTCCTCTTGGCAGCCTTACTTCAGTATATTTTTGGACGATAGTTGTCATTTATAACTCTGCAGGTTTGTGAATTACAGTGCCCCTGAGCTCCTTTCTTCAACTCGTTTTCTTGTGAGTTGGCCGCAACACCGCAGGATGGCTTCAGGCCCTAATCTGGTTCCGGCACGGCACGCTGAGCCTTTGGTTATTTCCTCTTCCTGGTGGGAAATGAGAGTTAAATTTGCCCGTCCAGACACCTCCAGCTAGTCTCTCATTGGTTCTCGCTATTCCTGTTCATCTTCCGCAGAAATTGCAAACTGGGCCAAACAGGAGGTTAAAGGGACTGACTCTCCAAGTCGGGAGAGTGTTAGTAAAGCGTCTGGAATGTTGCACCCGAGTACCAGGGTACGAAAACTGAGACATATTTGAACACGTCTCCCGATCACATGGTTGATCATACTCTAGGTTCCACATGCATGTTTTAGCTGAAGGAAGAATACCTTAAACCTGGGTAGTTGAAACCCGTGGAATGGGTACCATGCAATATGACTTCAAAGGGTCTTCATTTGCTCACCGAACCTCTCCAATCCTATCACTGCTGCGTTTATGTCCCTGTACACATGCTTGATTCTCTTTCGGAGACATAGCAATCCATAGGTTTTAAGATACTTAAGAGTCAGGTACATTCTTAGGCGTTTAATATGCGGTGTTGAGTCCATTTCGTTGAGCAAGGAGTAGCTCTTGTCTATTCCATATTTGGCTTAAGGAACTTTATCTGTGCTCATTTCAATCTCTGGTTTTATGCAGCACCCCAACTCACCTTTACCCTTAAACAAGCATAAGTTGGTTTTCTAAATTTGAGACCCTGTTCTGTTCTGTAATTCAGTTCCTGTGTAGCCAAGTTTACATTCCGTGTATTACTGATATCTTATGATGTTTCTTTTTCTGTGTGACTTATTTCAGTTAGAATCATCGTACCTGAATCCACTCATTGTGCTGCTACGGGCCTGATGACATAGATTTCACTGCTGAGTGATACTGCATTGTACGTAAGTACCACAAGTTCTTTATCCATTTTTCACTTTCTGTGATATTGAACTTGTACGGTAAACGAGGTTCTTGTAAACAGAGGCGTCCCAAACATTGGGGTGGCTGTATCTTTTTGATTTTAATTTCCCTAAGCTATAGGACCATAAGTGGAAGTGCCCTAGGCTCTGTTGCTTTGTTTTTTAGATGTTTCAGGAAACACCATACACTTCTCCCGAGTGTCTGTTGGCAGTTTACATCCCGCCCATCAGCATAACAAGGCTCCCAGTTCTCCATGGCCTGTCCTGCCTTTCTGGATTTTACACTTTTTTCAGATGGCCCTTTTGACCGGGGGGAAGTGAGACTTCATTGTAGTGC
This sequence comes from Globicephala melas, assembly GCF_963455315.2. Taxonomy (NCBI): domain Eukaryota; kingdom Metazoa; phylum Chordata; class Mammalia; order Artiodactyla; family Delphinidae; genus Globicephala; species Globicephala melas. Next base: position 13,857 of record NW_027207556.1, on the reverse strand, counting down.
AGATTTCCTTTGCAAGCTTGCTTGGTTGGCCAAAAAGTGTGTATGCGTTTTTTCCTGAATATATTCAGGAAAAAACGCATACGCCCTTTTTGGCCAAGTGCATCATTGTGGACGTTCTGCCTCTTTTCCTATGCTTTCAATGCAATTCCAGTCTACCTCCTGAAATCGGTTTCCTGCAATTCTGCCCCGCTTTCAAGTCCTCTTGGCAGCCTTACTTCAATATATTTTTGGACGATAGTTGTCATTTATAACTCTGCAGGTTTGTGAATTACAGTGCCCCTGAGCTCCTTTCTTCAACTCGTTTTCTTGTGAGCTGGCCGCAACACCGCAGGATGGCTTCAGGCCCTAATCTGGTTCCGGCACGGCACGCTGAGCCTTTGGTTATTTCCTCTTCCTGGTGGGAAATGAGAATTAAATTTGCCCGTCCAGACACCTCCAGCTAGTCTCTCATTGGTTCTCGCTATTCCTGTTCATCTTCCGCAGAAATTGCAAACTGGGCCAAACAGGAGGTTAAAGGGACTGACTCTCCAAGTCGGGAGAGTGTTAGTAAAGCGTCTGGAATGTTGCACCCGAGTACCAGGGTACGAAAACTGAGACATATTTGAACACGTCTCCCGATCACATGGTTGATCATACTCTAGGTTCCACATGCATGTTTTAGCTGAAGGAAGAATACCTTAAACCTGGGTAGTTGAAACCCGTGGAATGGGTACCATGCAATATGACTTCAAAGGGTCTTCATTTGCTCACCGAACCTCTCCAATCCTATCACTGCTGCGTTTATGTCCCTGTACACATGCTTGATTCTCTTTCGGAGACATAGCAATCCATAGGTTTTAAGATACTTAAGAGTCAGGTACATTCTTAGGCGTTTAATATGCGGTGTTGAGTCCATTTCGTTGAGCAAGGAGTAGCTCTTGTCTATTCCATATTTGGCTTAAGGAACTTTATCTGTGCTCATTTCAATCTCTGGTTTTATGCAGCACCCCAACTCACCTTTACCCTTAAACAAGCATAAGTTGGTTTTCTAAATTTGAGACCCTGTTCTGTTCTGTAATTCAGTTCCTGTGTAGCCAAGTTTACATTCCGTGTATTACTGATATCTTATGATGTTTCTTTTTCTGTGTGACTTATTTCAGTTAGAATCATCGTACCTGAATCCACTCATTGTGCTGCTACGGGCCTGATGACATAGATTTCACTGCTGAGTGATACTGCATTGTACGTAAGTACCACAAGTTCTTTATCCATTTTTCACTTTCTGTGATATTGAACTTGTACGGTAAACGAGGTTCTTGTAAACAGAGGCGTCCCAAACATTGGGGTGGCTGTATCTTTTTGATTTTAATTTCCCTAAGCTATAGGACCATAAGTGGAAGTGCCCTAGGCTCTGTTGCTTTGTTTTTTAGATGTTTCAGGAAACACCATACACTTCTCCCGAGTGTCTGTTGGCAATTTACATCCCGCCCATCAGCATAACAAGGCTCCCAGTTCTCCATGGCCTGTCCTGCCTTTCTGGATTTTACACTTTTTTCAGATGGCCCTTTTGACCGGGGGGAAGTGAGACTTCATTGTAGTGCAGATTTCCTTTGCAAGCTTGCTTGGTTGGCCAAAAAGGGCGTATGCGTTTTTTCCTGAATATATTCAGGAAAAAACGCATACGCCCTTTTTGGCCAAGTGCATCATTGTGGACGTTCTGCCTCTTTTCCTATGCTTTCAATGCAATTCCAGTCTACCTCCTGAAATCGGTTTCCTGCAATTCTGCCCCGCTTTCAAGTCCTCTTGGCAGCCTTACTTCAGTATATTTTTGGACGATAGTTGTCATTTATAACTCTGCAGGTTTGTGAATTACAGTGCCCCTGAGCTCCTTTCTTCAACTCGTTTTCTTGTGAGCTGGCCGCAACCCCGCAGGATGGCTTCAGGCCCTAATCTGGTTCCGGCACGGCACGCTGAGCCTTTGGTTATTTCCTCTTCCTGGTGGGAAATGAGAGTTAAATTTGCCCGTCCAGACACCTCCAGCTAGTCTCTCATTGGTTCTCGCTATTCCTGTTCATCTTCCGCAGAAATTGCAAACTGGGCCAAACAGGAGGTTAAAGGGACTGACTCTCCAAGTCGGGAGAGTGTTAGTAAAGCGTCTGGAATGTTGCACCCGAGTACCAGGGTACGAAAACTGAGACATATCTCAACACGTCTCCCGATCACGTGGATGATCATACTCTGGGTTCCACATGCATGTTTTAGCTGAAGGAAGAATACCTTAAACCTGGAGAGTTGAGACCCGTGGAATGGGTACCATGCAATATGACTTCAAAGGGTCTTCATTTGCTCACCGAACCTCTCCAATCCTATCACTGCTGCGTTTATGTCCCTGTACACACGCTTGATTCTCTTTTGGAGACATAGCAATCCATAGGTTTTAAGATACTTACTAGTCACGTATATTCTTAGGCGTTTAATATGGCGTGTTGAGTCCATTTCGTTGAGCAAGGAGTAGCTCTTGTCTGTTCCATATTTAGCTTAAGGAACTTTATCTGTGCTCATTTCAATCTCTGGTTTTATGCAGAACCCCAACTCACCTTTCCCTTTAAGCAAGCATAAGTTGGTTTTCTAAATTTGAGACCCTGTTCTGTTTTGTAATTCAGTTCCTCTGTAGCCAAGTTTACATTCCATGTATTAGTGATATTTTTTGATATTTCTTTTTCTGTGTGACTTATTTCAGTTAGAATCACCATACCCGAATCCACTCATTGTGCTGCTACGGACCTGGTGACATAGATTTCATTGCTGAGTGATATTGCATTGTACATGAGTACCACAACTTCTTTCTCCATTTTTCACTTTCTGTGATATTGAACTTGTACTGTAAACGAGGTTGTTGTAAACAGAGCCGTCCCAAACTTTGGGGTGGCTGTGTCTTTTTGATTTTAATTTCCCTAAACTATAGGACCATAAGTGGAAGTGCCCTAGGCTCTGTTGCTTTGTTTTTTAGATGTTTCAGGAAACACCATACACTCCTCCCGAGTGTCTGTTGGCAATGTACATCCCGTCCATCTGCATAACAAGGCTCCCAGTTCTCCATGGCCTGTCCTGCCTTTCTGGATTTTACACTTTTTTCAGATGGCCCTTTTGACCGGGGGGAAGTGAGACTTCATTGTAGTGCAGATTTCCTTTGCAAGCTTGCTTGGTTGGCCAAAAAGGGCGTATGCGTTTTTTCCTGAATATATTCAGGAAAAAACGCATACGCCCTTTTTGGCCAAGTGCATCATTGTGGACGTTCTGCCTCTTTTCCTATGCTTTCAATGCAATTCCAGTCTACCTCCTGAAACCAGTTTCCTGCAATTCTGCCCCGCTTTCAAGTCCTCTTGGCAGCCTTACTTCAGTATATTTTTGGACGATAGCTGTCATTTATAACTCTGCAGGTTTGTGAATTACAGTGCCCCTGAGCTCCTTTCTTCAACTCGTTTTCTTGTGAGCTGGCCGCAACACCGCAGGATGGCTTCAGGCCCTAATCTGGTTCTGGCACGGCACGCTGAGCCTTTGGTTAATTCCTCTTCCTGGTGGGAAATGAGAGTTAAATTTGCCCGTCCAGACACCTCCAGCTAGTCTGTCATTGGTTCTCCTTATTCCTGTACATGTTCCGCAGAAATTGCAAACTGGGCCAAACAGGAGGTTAAAGGCACTGACTCTCCAAGTGGGGAGAGTGTTAGTAAAGCGTCTGGAATGTTGCACCAGAGTACCAGGGTACGAAAACTGAGACATATCTCAACACGTCTCCCGATCACGTGGTTGATCATACTCTAGGTTCCACATGCATGTTTTAGCTGAAGGAAGAATACCTTAAACCTGGGTAGTTGAAACCCGTGGAATGGGTACCATGCAATATGACTTCAAAGGGTCTTCATTTGCTCACCGAACCTCTCCAATCCTATCACTGCTGCGTTTATGTCCCTGTACACATGCTTGATTCTCTTTCGGAGACATAGCAATCCATAGGTTTTAAGATACTTAAGAGTCAGGTACATTCTTAGGCGTTTAATATGCGGTGTTGAGTCCATTTCGTTGAGCAAGGAGTAGCTCTTGTCTATTCCATATTTGGCTTAAGGAACTTTATCTGTGCTCATTTCAATCTCTGGTTTTATGCAGCACCCCAACTCACCTTTACCCTTAAACAAGCATAAGTTGGTTTTCTAAATTTGAGACCCTGTTCTGTTCTGTAATTCAGTTCCTGTGTAGCCAAGTTTACATTCCGTGTATTACTGATATCTTATGATGTTTCTTTTTCTGTGTGACTTATTTCAGTTAGAATCATCGTACCTGAATCCACTCATTGTGCTGCTACGGGCCTGATGACATAGATTTCACTGCTGAGTGATACTGCATTGTACGTAAGTACCACAAGTTCTTTATCCATTTTTCACTTTCTGTGATATTGAACTTGTACGGTAAACGAGGTTCTTGTAAACAGAGGCGTCCCAAACATTGGGGTGGCTGTATCTTTTTGATTTTAATTTCCCTAAGCTATAGGACCATAAGTGGAAGTGCCCTAGGCTCTGTTGCTTTGTTTTTTAGATGTTTCAGGAAACACCATACACTTCTCCCGAGTGTCTGTTGGCAATTTACATCCCGCCCATCAGCATAACAAGGCTCCCAGTTCTCCATGGCCTGTCCTGCCTTTCTGGATTTTACACTTTTTTCAGATGGCCCTTTTGACCGGGGGGAAGTGAGACTTCATTGTAGTGCAGATTTCCTTTGCAAGCTTGCTTGGTTGGCCAAAAAGGGCGTATGCGTTTTTTCCTGAATATATTCAGGAAAAAACGCATACGCCCTTTTTGGCCAAGTGCATCATTGTGGACGTTCTGCCTCTTTTCCTATGCTTTCAATGCAATTCCAGTCTACCTCCTGAAATCGGTTTCCTGCAATTCTGCCCCGCTTTCAAGTCCTCTTGGCAGCCTTACTTCAGTATATTTTTGGACGATAGTTGTCATTTATAACTCTGCAGGTTTGTGAATTACAGTGCCCCTGAGCTCCTTTCTTCAACTCGTTTTCTTGTGAGTTGGCCGCAACACCGCAGGATGGCTTCAGGCCCTAATCTGGTTCCGGCACGGCACGCTGAGCCTTTGGTTATTTCCTCTTCCTGGTGGGAAATGAGAGTTAAATTTGCCCGTCCAGACACCTCCAGCTAGTCTCTCATTGGTTCTCGCTATTCCTGTTCATCTTCCGCAGAAATTGCAAACTGGGCCAAACAGGAGGTTAAAGGGACTGACTCTCCAAGTCGGGAGAGTGTTAGTAAAGCGTCTGGAATGTTGCACCCGAGTACCAGGGTACGAAAACTGAGACATATTTGAACACGTCTCCCGATCACATGGTTGATCATACTCTAGGTTCCACATGCATGTTTTAGCTGAAGGAAGAATACCTTAAACCTGGGTAGTTGAAACCCGTGGAATGGGTACCATGCAATATGACTTCAAAGGGTCTTCATTTGCTCACCGAACCTCTCCAATCCTATCACTGCTGCGTTTATGTCCCTGTACACATGCTTGATTCTCTTTCGGAGACATAGCAATCCATAGGTTTTAAGATACTTAAGAGTCAGGTACATTCTTAGGCGTTTAATATGCGGTGTTGAGTCCATTTCGTTGAGCAAGGAGTAGCTCTTGTCTATTCCATATTTGGCTTAAGGAACTTTATCTGTGCTCATTTCAATCTCTGGTTTTATGCAGCACCCCAACTCACCTTTCCCCTTAAACAAGCATAAGTTGGTTTTCTAAATTTGAGACCCTGTTCTGTTCTGTAATTCAGTTCCTGTGTAGCCAAGTTTACATTCCGTGTATTACTGATATCTTATGATGTTTCTTTTTCTGTGTGACTTATTTCAGTTAGAATCATCGTACCTGAATCCACTCATTGTGCTGCTACGGGCCTGATGACATAGATTTCACTGCTGAGTGATACTGCATTGTACGTAAGTACCACAAGTTCTTTATCCATTTTTCACTTTCTGTGATATTGAACTTGTACGGTAAACGAGGTTCTTGTAAACAGAGGCGTCCCAAACATTGGGGTGGCTGTATCTTTTTGATTTTAATTTCCCTAAGCTATAGGACCATAAGTGGAAGTGCCCTAGGCTCTGTTGCTTTGTTTTTTAGATGTTTCAGGAAACACCATACACTTCTCCCGAGTGTCTGTTGGCAATTTACATCCCGCCCATCAGCATAACAAGGCTCCCAGTTCTCCATGGCCTGTCCTGCCTTTCTGGATTTTACACTTTTTTCAGATGGCCCTTTTGACCGGGGCGAAGTGAGACTTCATTGTAGTGCAGATTTCCTTTGCAAGCTTGCTTGGTTGGCCAAAAAGGGCGTATGCGTTTTTTCCTGAATATATTCAGGAAAAAACGCATACGCCCTTTTTGGCCAAGTGCATCATTGTGGACGTTCTGCCTCTTTTCCTATGCTTTAAATGCAATTCCAGTCTACCTCCTGAAATCGGTTTCCTGCAATTCTGCCCCGCTTTCAAGTCCTCTTGGCAGCCTTACTTCAGTATATTTTTGGACGATAGTTGTCATTTATAACTCTGCAGGTTTGTGAATTACAGTGCCCCTGAGCTCCTTTCTTCAACTCGTTTTCTTGTGAGTTGGCCGCAACACCGCAGGATGGCTTCAGGCCCTAATCTGGTTCCGGCACGGCACGCTGAGCCTTTGGTTATTTCCTCTTCCTGGTGGGAAATGAGAGTTAAATTTGCCCGTCCAGACACCTCCAGCTAGTCTCTCATTGGTTCTCGCTATTCCTGTTCATCTTCCGCAGAAATTGCAAACTGGGCCAAACAGGAGGTTAAAGGGACTGACTCTCCAAGTCGGGAGAGTGTTAGTAAAGCGTCTGGAATGTTGCACCCGAGTACCAGGGTACGAAAACTGAGACATATTTGAACACGTCTCCCGATCACATGGTTGATCATACTCTAGGTTCCACATGCATGTTTTAGCTGAAGGAAGAATACCTTAAACCTGGGTAGTTGAAACCCGTGGAATGGGTACCATGCAATATGACTTCAAAGGGTCTTCATTTGCTCACCGAACCTCTCCAATCCTATCACTGCTGCGTTTATGTCCCTGTACACATGCTTGATTCTCTTTCGGAGACATAGCAATCCATAGGTTTTAAGATACTTAAGAGTCAGGTACATTCTTAGGCGTTTAATATGCGGTGTTGAGTCCATTTCGTTGAGCAAGGAGTAGCTCTTGTCTATTCCATATTTGGCTTAAGGAACTTTATCTGTGCTCATTTCAATCTCTGGTTTTATGCAGCACCCCAACTCACCTTTACCCTTAAACAAGCATAAGTTGGTTTTCTAAATTTGAGACCCTGTTCTGTTCTGTAATTCAGTTCCTGTGTAGCCAAGTTTACATTCCGTGTATTACTGATATCTTATGATGTTTCTTTTTCTGTGTGACTTATTTCAGTTAGAATCATCGTACCTGAATCCACTCATTGTGCTGCTACGGGCCTGATGACATAGATTTCACTGCTGAGTGATACTGCATTGTACGTAAGTACCACAAGTTCTTTATCCATTTTTCACTTTCTGTGATATTGAACTTGTACGGTAAACGAGGTTCTTGTAAACAGAGGCGTCCCAAACATTGGGGTGGCTGTATCTTTTTGATTTTAATTTCCCTAAGCTATAGGACCATAAGTGGAAGTGCCCTAGGCTCTGTTGCTTTGTTTTTTAGATGTTTCAGGAAACACCATACACTTCTCCCGAGTGTCTGTTGGCAAGTTACATCCCGCCCATCAGCATAACAAGGCTCCCAGTTCTCCATGGCCTGTCCTGCCTTTCTGGATTTTACACTTTTTTCAGATGGCCCTTTTGACCGGGGGGAAGTGAGACTTCATTGTAGTGCAGATTTCCTTTGCAAGCTTGCTTGGTTGGCCAAAAAGGGCGTATGCGTTTTTTCCTGAATATATTCAGGAAAAAACGCATACGCCCTTTTTGGCCAAGTGCATCATTGTGGACGTTCTGCCTCTTTTCCTATGCTTTCAATGCAATTCCAGTCTACCTCCTGAAATCGGTTTCCTGCAATTCTGCCCCGCTTTCAAGTCCTCTTGGCAGCCTTACTTCAGTATATTTTTGGACGATAGTTGTCATTTATAACTCTGCAGGTTTGTGAATTACAGTGCCCCTGAGCTCCTTTCTTCAACTCGTTTTCTTGTGAGTTGGCCGCAACACCGCAGGATGGCTTCAGGCCCTAATCTGGTTCCGGCACGGCACGCTGAGCCTTTGGTTATTTCCTCTTCCTGGTGGGAAATGAGAGTTAAATTTGCCCGTCCAGACACCTCCAGCTAGTCTCTCATTGGTTCTCGCTATTCCTGTTCATCTTCCGCAGAAATTGCAAACTGGGCCAAACAGGAGGTTAAAGGGACTGACTCTCCAAGTCGGGAGAGTGTTAGTAAAGCGTCTGGAATGTTGCACCCGAGTACCAGGGTACGAAAACTGAGACATATTTGAACACGTCTCCCGATCACATGGTTGATCATACTCTAGGTTCCACATGCATGTTTTAGCTGAAGGAAGAATACCTTAAACCTGGGTAGTTGAAACCCGTGGAATGGGTACCATGCAATATGACTTCAAAGGGTCTTCATTTGCTCACCGAACCTCTCCAATCCTATCACTGCTGCGTTTATGTCCCTGTACACATGCTTGATTCTCTTTCGGAGACATAGCAATCCATAGGTTTTAAGATACTTAAGAGTCAGGTACATTCTTAGGCGTTTAATATGCGGTGTTGAGTCCATTTCGTTGAGCAAGGAGTAGCTCTTGTCTATTCCATATTTGGCTTAAGGAACTTTATCTGTGCTCATTTCAATCTCTGGTTTTATGCAGCACCCCAACTCACCTTTCCCCTTAAACAAGCATAAGTTGGTTTTCTAAATTTGAGACCCTGTTCTGTTCTGTAATTCAGTTCCTGTGTAGCCAAGTTTACATTCCGTGTATTACTGATATCTTATGATGTTTCTTTTTCTGTGTGACTTATTTCAGTTAGAATCATCGTACCTGAATCCACTCATTGTGCTGCTACGGGCCTGATGACATAGATTTCACTGCTGAGTGATACTGCATTGTACGTAAGTACCACAAGTTCTTTATCCATTTTTCACTTTCTGTGATATTGAACTTGTACGGTAAACGAGGTTCTTGTAAACAGAGGCGTCCCAAACATTGGGGTGGCTGTATCTTTTTGATTTTAATTTCCCTAAGCTATAGGACCATAAGTGGAAGTGCCCTAGGCTCTGTTGCTTTGTTTTTTAGATGTTTCAGGAAACACCATACACTTCTCCCGAGTGTCTGTTGGCAATTTACATCCCGCCCATCAGCATAACAAGGCTCCCAGTTCTCCATGGCCTGTCCTGCCTTTCTGGATTTTACACTTTTTTCAGATGGCCCTTTTGACCGGGGCGAAGTGAGACTTCATTGTAGTGCAGATTTCCTTTGCAAGCTTGCTTGGTTGGCCAAAAAGGGCGTATGCGTTTTTTCCTGAATATATTCAGGAAAAAACGCATACGCCCTTTTTGGCCAAGTGCATCATTGTGGACGTTCTGCCTCTTTTCCTATGCTTTCAATGCAATTCCAGTCTACCTCCTGAAATCGGTTTCCTGCAATTCTGCCCCGCTTTCAAGTCCTCTTGGCAGCCTTACTTCAGTATATTTTTGGACGATAGTTGTCATTTATAACTCTGCAGGTTTGTGAATTACAGTGCCCCTGAGCTCCTTTCTTCAACTCGTTTTCTTGTGAGTTGGCCGCAACACCGCAGGATGGCTTCAGGCCCTAATCTGGTTCCGGCACGGCACGCTGAGCCTTTGGTTATTTCCTCTTCCTGGTGGGAAATGAGAGTTAAATTTGCCCGTCCAGACACCTCCAGCTAGTCTCTCATTGGTTCTCGCTATTCCTGTTCATCTTCCGCAGAAATTGCAAACTGGGCCAAACAGGAGGTTAAAGGGACTGACTCTCCAAGTCGGGAGAGTGTTAGTAAAGCGTCTGGAATGTTGCACCCGAGTACCAGGGTACGAAAACTGAGACATATTTGAACACGTCTCCCGATCACATGGTTGATCATACTCTAGGTTCCACATGCATGTTTTAGCTGAAGGAAGAATACCTTAAACCTGGGTAGTTGAAACCCGTGGAATGGGTACCATGCAATATGACTTCAAAGGGTCTTCATTTGCTCACCGAACCTCTCCAATCCTATCACTGCTGCGTTTATGTCCCTGTACACATGCTTGATTCTCTTTCGGAGACATAGCAATCCATAGGTTTTAAGATACTTAAGAGTCAGGTACATTCTTAGGCGTTTAATATGCGGTGTTGAGTCCATTTCGTTGAGCAAGGAGTAGCTCTTGTCTATTCCATATTTGGCTTAAGGAACTTTATCTGTGCTCATTTCAATCTCTGGTTTTATGCAGCACCCCAACTCACCTTTACCCTTAAACAAGCATAAGTTGGTTTTCTAAATTTGAGACCCTGTTCTGTTCTGTAATTCAGTTCCTGTGTAGCCAAGTTTACATTCCGTGTATTACTGATATCTTATGATGTTTCTTTTTCTGTGTGACTTATTTCAGTTAGAATCATCGTACCTGAATCCACTCATTGTGCTGCTACGGGCCTGATGACATAGATTTCACTGCTGAGTGATACTGCATTGTACGTAAGTACCACAAGTTCTTTATCCATTTTTCACTTTCTGTGATATTGAACTTGTACGGTAAACGAGGTTCTTGTAAACAGAGGCGTCCCAAACATTGGGGTGGCTGTATCTTTTTGATTTTAATTTCCCTAAGCTATAGGACCATAAGTGGAAGTGCCCTAGGCTCTGTTGCTTTGTTTTTTAGATGTTTCAGGAAACACCATACACTTCTCCCGAGTGTCTGTTGGCAAGTTACATCCCGCCCATCAGCATAACAAGGCTCCCAGTTCTCCATGGCCTGTCCTGCCTTTCTGGATTTTACACTTTTTTCAGATGGCCCTTTTGACCGGGGGGAAGTGAGACTTCATTGTAGTGCAGATTTCCTTTGCAAGCTTGCTTGGTTGGCCAAAAAGGGCGTATGCGTTTTTTCCTGAATATATTCAGGAAAAAACGCATACGCCCTTTTTGGCCAAGTGCATCATTGTGGACGTTCTGCCTCTTTTCCTATGCTTTCAATGCAATTCCAGTCTACCTCCTGAAATCGGTTTCCTGCAATTCTGCCCCGCTTTCAAGTCCTCTTGGCAGCCTTACTTCAGTATATTTTTGGACGATAGTTGTCATTTATAACTCTGCAGGTTTGTGAATTACAGTGCCCCTGAGCTCCTTTCTTCAACTCGTTTTCTTGTGAGTTGGCCGCAACACCGCAGGATGGCTTCAGGCCCTAATCTGGTTCCGGCACGGCACGCTGAGCCTTTGGTTATTTCCTCTTCCTGGTGGGAAATGAGAGTTAAATTTGCCCGTCCAGACACCTCCAGCTAGTCTCTCATTGGTTCTCGCTATTCCTGTTCATCTTCCGCAGAAATTGCAAACTGGGCCAAACAGGAGGTTAAAGGGACTGACTCTCCAAGTCGGGAGAGTGTTAGTAAAGCGTCTGGAATGTTGCACCCGAGTACCAGGGTACGAAAACTGAGACATATTTGAACACGTCTCCCGATCACATGGTTGATCATACTCTAGGTTCCACATGCATGTTTTAGCTGAAGGAAGAATACCTTAAACCTGGGTAGTTGAAACCCGTGGAATGGGTACCATGCAATATGACTTCAAAGGGTCTTCATTTGCTCACCGAACCTCTCCAATCCTATCACTGCTGCGTTTATGTCCCTGTACACATGCTTGATTCTCTTTCGGAGACATAGCAATCCATAGGTTTTAAGATACTTAAGAGTCAGGTACATTCTTAGGCGTTTAATATGCGGTGTTGAGTCCATTTCGTTGAGCAAGGAGTAGCTCTTGTCTATTCCATATTTGGCTTAAGGAACTTTATCTGTGCTCATTTCAATCTCTGGTTTTATGCAGCACCCCAACTCACCTTTCCCCTTAAACAAGCATAAGTTGGTTTTCTAAATTTGAGACCCTGTTCTGTTCTGTAATTCAGTTCCTGTGTAGCCAAGTTTACATTCCGTGTATTACTGATATCTTATGATGTTTCTTTTTCTGTGTGACTTATTTCAGTTAGAATCATCGTACCTGAATCCACTCATTGTGCTGCTACGGGCCTGATGACATAGATTTCACTGCTGAGTGATACTGCATTGTACGTAAGTACCACAAGTTCTTTATCCATTTTTCACTTTCTGTGATATTGAACTTGTACGGTAAACGAGGTTCTTGTAAACAGAGGCGTCCCAAACATTGGGGTGGCTGTATCTTTTTGATTTTAATTTCCCTAAGCTATAGGACCATAAGTGGAAGTGCCCTAGGCTCTGTTGCTTTGTTTTTTAGATGTTTCAGGAAACACCATACACTTCTCCCGAGTGTCTGTTGGCAATTTACATCCCGCCCATCAGCATAACAAGGCTCCCAGTTCTCCATGGCCTGTCCTGCCTTTCTGGATTTTACACTTTTTTCAGATGGCCCTTTTGACCGGGGCGAAGTGAGACTTCATTGTAGTGCAGATTTCCTTTGCAAGCTTGCTTGGTTGGCCAAAAAGGGCGTATGCGTTTTTTCCTGAATATATTCAGGAAAAAACGCATACGCCCTTTTTGGCCAAGTGCATCATTGTGGACGTTCTGCCTCTTTTCCTATGCTTTCAATGCAATTCCAGTCTACCTCCTGAAATCGGTTTCCTGCAATTCTGCCCCGCTTTCAAGTCCTCTTGGCAGCCTTACTTCAGTATATTTTTGGACGATAGCTGTCATTTATAACTCTGCAGGTTTGTGAATTACAGTGCCCCTGAGCTCCTTTCTTCAACTCGTTTTCTTGTGAGCTGGCCGCAACACCGCAGGATGGCTTCAGGCCCTAATCTGGTTCCGGCACGGCACGCTGAGCCTTTGGTTATTTCCTCTTCCTGGTGGGAAATGAGAGTTAAATTTGCCCGTCCAGACACCTCCAGCTAGTCTCTCATTGGTTCTCGCTATTCCTGTTCATCTTCCGCAGAAATTGCAAACTGGGCCAAACAGGAGGTTAAAGGGACTGACTCTCCAAGTCGGGAGAGTGTTAGTAAAGCGTCTGGAATGTTGCACCCGAGTACCAGGGTACGAAAACTGAGACATATTTGAACACGTCTCCCGATCACATGGTTGATCATACTCTAGGTTCCACATGCATGTTTTAGCTGAAGGAAGAATACCTTAAACCTGGGTAGTTGAAACCCGTGGAATGGGTACCATGCAATATGACTTCAAAGGGTCTTCATTTGCTCACCGAACCTCTCCAATCCTATCACTGCTGCGGTTATGTCCCTGTACACATGCTTGATTCTCTTTCGGAGACATAGCAATCCATAGGTTTTAAGATACTTAAGAGTCAGGTACATTCTTAGGCGTTTAATATGCGGTGTTGAGTCCATTTCGTTGAGCAAGGAGTAGCTCTTGTCTATTCCATATTTGGCTTAAGGAACTTTATCTGTGCTCATTTCAATCTCTGGTTTTATGCAGCACCCCAACTCACCTTTACCCTTAAACAAGCATAAGTTGGTTTTCTAAATTTGAGACCCTGTTCTGTTCTGTAATTCAGTTCCTGTGTAGCCAAGTTTACATTCCGTGTATTACTGATATCTTATGATGTTTCTTTTTCTGTGTGACTTATTTCAGTTAGAATCATCGTACCTGAATCCACTCATTGTGCTGCTACGGGCCTGATGACATAGATTTCACTGCTGAGTGATACTG